>NC_067486.1:64631839-64832640 GCF_947179515.1 Apodemus sylvaticus
GTCTCTCACCTGGGCCCAGCCACGCCCTTCCCTTCCTGTGTTGTATTTGGTCTGTGTTCACCCATGACCTTTCCTTCCGCTGGTTGTTTCCTCTGCCTCTACTGTAAGGGCGAGAAATGCAGCTGGTCTGGCAGCTGATTGACTGTTTCCACCATTTGAAGCATCTGGCTGTGAAGCGCACTGAGGTGTCCGTAAACTCACTTAGTCAGCATTTCTGCCTACTGCTGCTGGAGGAGACTTCCTTTCTTACCCTCATCTGACACCTACTCTTCCCATGATCATAACACACAGCAAATGGAAGAGCTATGAATACACAATTAATAACAATGAAAACAATTTCATCCTTTAGGGTTTTGCAGTAACATAAAATGCAAATTATATATTATATATTATATTTTTGCAGTTTATGCAAAAACTGAAATTTATTGACTCATTACTATACAGGCCAAGCATCTGCCTTCAGGTATAGCTTGATCTAGGTGATAAAGCGACACTATCTAGGCCAGCTGTTCTCAACCTGTGGTTCATGACCCAATTTGAGGGTGTTGAATGACCCTTTCACAGGGGTCACCTAAGACTATTAGAAGACACAGATATTTACATTACAATTCATAACAGTAGCAAAATTACGCTACCAAAGTTATGAGGTAGCAATGAAAATAACCTTATGGTTGGGGGTCACCACATGAGGAACTGTGTTAAAGGGTCTCATCGTCAGAGGGTTGAGAACCTCTGCTCTAGACTCTGATTTTCTTCATTATTCAGTGGTATTTTCTTTTTCCTTTGGATGTCACATGATGAATGAACGGCAGCTGCTATCAGCTCCAGGCTCATTTCAGGCAAGAATACCCAGTGTGGTACATATTACTCATCAAGACGGAGATGCATGGGAACAAGGCACTCCAGGAGTCGTTATAATTAGAAAGGTCTAGGTCATTATTGCAACCAGGTCACAAGCTCCACACTCAGGCGATTTCAGCTCTTTCGTTTTTTTTTTTTTTTAAAGATGTATTTATTTTATGAATGTGAGTACACTATTGCTCTCTTCAGACACACCAGAAGAGGGCATCAGATCCCATTACAGATGGTTGTGAGTCACCATGTGGTTGCTGGGAATTGAACTCAGGAACTCTGGGAGAGCAGTCAGTGATCTTAACTGCTGAGCCATCGCTCCAGCCCCCCGATTTCAGTTTTCATTGGATTGTTCCCAAGGAAAATTCAGGGTGCTTTTAATAGAAGAAGGGAAAAGGATTCCAGATGACTGAAGGCTGTTACATGTTTGTTGTACAGTCTGGGGTCAATAAGTGAACTTGTCTTTCTACAGGTCTTTATAGGTAACTGTTTTCTTTAAACACATGAAGAGCAGGTAAATTGTTATTGGTAGAGATTAGAAGATTAAATGAATCCAAGCACTCTCTGACTTTACTAACAATTTATTTTATTTTATTTTACTTATTTAGTCTTTGAGACAGTATCTCTCTATGAAGCTCTAGCTAGCCTAAAATACTATGTAGACCAAATTGACCTCACACACTCAGAGATCCACCTGCCTCTGCCTCCCGAGTCCTGGGTTTAAAGGTGTGTGCCACAGGGTCCCACCCATCAAGAATTTAAGTGACTTATGAAATGAAAAAATGAAATGGAATGGGTAAGACAGCACAGCTGATAAAGGTACTAGTTCCCATACCTGACAAGCCGAGTTCGATACCCAGAACCAAAATGGTAGGAGAGAACTGACTCCCCAACGCTCTCCTCTGACCTCCACACACCTACTGCGGCATGCGTGTGCCTACACACATTCGTACACACAAGATAAATACGTGTAAAAAAATAACGTAAAAATAGAATGGTAAAGAGATGGGCAAAATCAACAGGCTAAAATAAGCACAAACAGAACTGTTGCATAACCTTTATTGTTAAGTAAAGACAACTCAGATTTAAACAACAAAAACAATCAGTTAAAAATTTAGTGGCCAAGCCAAGCAGTGGTGGTACATGTATTTAATTTCAGCACTGGGGAGACTGAGGCAAGCAGGTCACTGTGTGTTTGAGGGCAGCCTGGTCTGTAGAGTTAGTTCCAGACAGCCAATGCTACACAAAGAAACTCTATCTTGAAAAACAAAAGGAACAAAGAGTTTAATAGCCCAAATAAACTTAAATTTTTGTAAGAATGTACCGTATGATATCAGTTGTTTATTTTTTTATTTTTATGTAAATGTACACATGTACTTCAGGAGTTTTGTGTATTGTATTCACGCAAGAGCTGGGGGAGGGAAAGTTACAGATGGTTATGACCTACCATGTGGGCGCTGGGAACTGAACTGAACCTGTCAGGACATGACTGAGAACTAGGTGTGTACCAGACAGTGGAACTGTAGATTTGGGGAGTTAATGATGATACAGAGGAAACGGAGTCACCAAGAGTATGTTCAAATCTGTGAAGAGGCAAGAGGAAGGCTCGGGGCTCAGACTGACCCACTGCTGAATCTTTAAAGAGATCTTCAAGCTCTTTCAACAAGTAGAAATGGAGAACACAACACAACCACCTCTACAAAATCAGCGTTACCCTGGTATCAGAAAAAGATATGGGAAGAAAGTATAGACAGATATCCCTGATGAGCATAGATGCCAAAATTCTACTAAATCCAAGAACACATCAAAAATATTATTCACCATGATCAAGTTTACTTCATTCCAGAGATAAGAGTGCTTCAACATGTCAATCAATAAATGTTCTGGCTCAAAACTCCTCTCCAAGCTGTCTGATTCAAACTAACTTCTCCTGGCTTCTGTCTGAATTATTCCACTTGGGAAAACTGCCTCTGAACTCCATGAACTGCACTGACTGTACAAACTGCATTGCAACTCAACTAAATATTCCTGCTCTCTCTCCTGAGACTTGGGTGTATCCTATCTGATTCATTCTGTCAAATCTTTCTCTGATTTGTCACTTTGTCTGCCCCCCCAATTAGACATCACTTTCAAACATGGCTGCTTCCTTTTACAAGCTAACTTTACATTCATTGTTTGGGGTTAAAAGTGTGTACTAAGGGCATGTCTGTATTCCAGCTGAAGGATTACAGGTGTGTCATTCCTGCCTGATCACACAAAACTAGAAGGTCTTTGGACGTGATCCCTTGCCACAGCAGCCATGTTGCTGGATTAAAATTCCTCTACAATAAACTAAGTTCATTTCTGTTTTTCAAGGATTAAGCTATGTCCCACCTGTAACCTTAGCTACAAATTATTCTGTCCTGCTGTTCCAGGAAATAGCAGCCACACCTTTGTTTCTGGAGGTTGCTATGACCAACTCCTTATGTGTATGTTCTACTTCTGAAACCCTACTTATTTGACTGCCAAATCCCCCATTAGAAACTGCAGTGGTGGTGCACACCTTTAATCCCAGCCCTTGGGAGGCAGAGGCAGGCGGATTTCTAAGCTCGAGGTCAGCCTGGTCTACAGAGTGAGTTCCAGGACAGTCAGGGTTACACAGAGATACCTTGTCTTGAAAAAACAAAAAACAAACGAACAACAACATTAACTCTTTACTCCTGAGCTATGAAAACCTTATCTTCCCCATGTCAGGCCTGGTCTCTTGAAACCTGTCTTAGTGGGGGAACAGCCATATACACAAATAAAATTTGCCCTAATTTGATCATTTGGGTAGGTGATCTTTTACTCTTATCTGCCCTTTACTGGCCACAGCCTGCAGGGTCTTTCATAAATGAAGGACACAGGCTTAACGTGAGAGATACTTCTACACAGATGATTACTGAAGCACTATGCAAAATAGCTAAACTATGGAATCAACCTTATTGGATGTCAACAGAGGACTGTATAAAAATATGTATATGTCTATATGTGTGGTGTCTGTGCTCACATGCACATGCAAGTGTAAGTCAAGAGAACATGGTGTGCAAGTCAGAGACCGTCCTCCTCACAGACTTCCCACTGCCTTGCCTGGTAGCAAACTCCTTTACCTGCCAAGTCTCCTGCCAGGTTACTTTATCAGTTGCTAAGCATGGTAATTACACTTTTGTGAAGACCTTGATGTTCCTTAAAGTATGTTCATGTTTCTTACTACATATTAACTTAGTAACAACCAGCTGTGAGCAGGCAGGCAAAGGACTTCCTGCCATTCCCTCTTCTCAGGTGAGAGTATGAAGACTCACACAGGTGTGACTGTTGAGAGTGTGTCCACAGGTTGATGTTACCAAGTCTTCCAGTCCCAAGTCGCTTCCACTTTGCAATGGCACAGCAGGAAAGGCCCTGGGAAAACCATTTTCACACAGCCCTGTTCTGAATTCAGAAGACCGACAGCAGCAGGCCCTGAAGGATCCAAAGCCACCAATGGGAGATGATTACGACAAAGGGTTCTGCAGGCCGTGGCCAAGGGTGAAGCAAGGAACAGAATCAGCAGCAACTACACACTCTATGGGTAGGAACTCTAGAAATCTCTGAAATGAAATTTGAATAGAAGTTACTGCTGGGGATTAGAAGCCTCCATTGCCATGAGAATTTAGTTTCTGAGATAGTCTTGCTTTGTTTTGCTTTTTTTGTTTTTAATTTTCTTTTTGTCTGTTTCTTGATGTTTGTTTTTGAGAGAGAAAGAAAGAGAGAGAGGGGGGATAATAAAATTGGGTAGGTAGGGATGTGGGGAAAATCTTGGAGGAGTTGGGAGAAAGGAAAAAAATGATCAGTATATTGAAACAAAACTTTTAATTAAAAGAAAAAGCAGGAGGGAAAGCACAAACTCCCAAATGGATTTTCAGTGCTGAAGTTCTATCATCTGCTGATGGAACAATGACCTACACCTGTAATCACCGTATGGCACTAAAAACATCTGGGGGTGGGGTGGGGAACCTATCCTAAAACTCCAGGCAGTCTGTCATTTTATTGAGTCCCTTTTCTCATAGCTCTGGAAACAGGTCATCCTCATTGTCACCCTAAGAGCAAAAGATATTCCTCGGAAACAAAAGGGATGTGCTGCAATCAGCCACGAGTTTTTTTTGTCTTTTGAAGCACTTAGCTCCGTGATGGATGCCTCATGCAGAGGCCTTTTATGGAAGATGTCTGGCCTCAACTGCAGGAAAGGATTCTGCTCAGCCAGGAATTGCCTCAGATGCAGAACCACTTTGTTCAAGGTCATGCCCTTCCTGGGCCAACCCCGATCTAGTGACAGATTCTAGAGGGACCACAGAGGCTCGGCTTCACTGAAGTGGTGGTGCATGGCTGTGATGTCAACATACTGGAGCCTAAGGCATTGAGCTACACAGTGAGACCTTGTCTCAACAAACAGTGAAAACTGGCACAACATTATAATCGTACAGCACTGGTGAGCCATTTTGCCTGTGAGCTTCCTAGAGATCAGTGGAGGCTGCTGTTGGGCCCTGAATGCAATGACTTCTTTACCTAATTCAATGTCTGTGTCTCTTTTTCACTGGTATCTACCTCAAGGTCACTCCCTGATAAACTTCCTTCACATTGCATCTCATGGAGTCCTCAGGGAAGCTAACTGGCAAAGGATGTAACTGGGGCTGACATTTTAAAGTGTCTTTTAATTACACGGGATGAGGGTAAGTCAGTGACTTGGAATAGGTACCAGCTGCTCAAGCCTCGTGTCTTTCACAGTCCAACTACCCGTGCCTCCTTGAAGGACTCACAACAACTTTACAGACTCAAGCTTGTAGCCTTTGGACATTGTAGAGACCAACAACCAGAAACTACATTTTATAATCTTTCCTCCTCAGAAGATTTTTGGGAAATCTTTTCTGGCTAAGTCAGTGATATGCCTCAATTAAAGTAAATAGATTCCCCATCCTTATCAACTATTTTCTTAAATTTCATCATCTGTCAATGACTTAAATGCATTAGCATAAAGAAACTTCAGTAAGAATGACTCATTTTATACAAAGCAATGACCTAATATTTAAATTTTTTTGTATAGTTATTCTAGCTATCTTTCGTTATCTTTTCTCTTCTTTAACAGCGACTCCAATTTAGTGACATAAAATGACAATAATCAACCTGTTCTTTTTTGTTTTGGGGGGGGGGTTGGATTTGTTTTTTTCTTTTTTCTTTCTTTCTTTTCTTCTTCTTCTTCTTCTTCTTTTGTGTGTGTGTGTGTGTGTGTGTGTGTGTGTGTGTGTGTGTGTGTTTTGAGTCAGGGTTTCTCTGTGTAGCCCTGGCTGTCCTGGAATTCACTCTGTAGACCAGGCTGGCCTCGAACTCGGAAATCCACCAGCCTCTGCCTCCCAAGTGCTGGGATTACAGGCGTGTGCCACCACGCCTGGCTTGGATTTGGCTTTTTTGAGACAGGGTTTCTCTGTGTAGCCCTGGCTGTCCTGGAACTCACTCTGTAGACCAGGCTGGCCTCGAACTCAGAAATCTGCCTGCCTCTGCTGCGTGCGCCACCACAGCCCGGCTAATCAGCCTATTCTGATGGTGCACTTTTAGCACTAGGGAGGCAGAGGTCATCGGATCTCTATGAGTTCCAGGCTAACTTGGTCTATAAAAATGGGTTTCAGGCTGTCCAGACCTACAAACAAGACCCTGCCTTAAAAGAGAGAGAGAGTGGGGGCGGGGGGGGGGGGGGAGAGAAGGAAGAAAGGAAATGTTAGCTCTCAGATCACACACTACTGTACATAAGCATGTATAGTTTAGAGAATGCTTACAAAGTGATTAAAGAAGCTACAGTTTCAAGAGGCCTCACAGCAGGCAGAGGTGGAGAGTATAAGGCTGCAAAGAGAACCACTGTAGTTAGTTAGACAAGGCATTAACAAATGCCTGTGTAACCCAGTCAGAGGCGGTTCCCGGCTGAGGAAGGCTGAGCTGAGGTGCAGGCTTGAATCCAGTCCCGTGGCCGTGCGAGCTGTGCCAAGCAAGGGGACCAACCATACTTAGCTGATGTCATTTGCTGATTCCATGACGTATGCACCAGAGTGGAAGTTACAGGAAATTGTAAACTGGCAATAAGCTGACAGGTGGGCACTGCTAACTGAACCCGGGTCCCCTGGAAGAGTAGCCAGCGCTTTTAACCACTGAGCCAGTTCTGTAGCCCCACGCCTTTTTGTTTGTCTGTTATGCGTATGGGTGTTTTGCTTGCCACTTCTGTGCACGGCATGCATGCTGTTTCTCACAAAGGCCAGAAGAGGGCGATGTTCCCCTGGAACTGGAGCCACCTTTTTTTTTTTTTTTTAAGTTCCCTGATTCATGATTTTCTTTGTTCTGTCACCCTAAAAACCTCATAAACTGTTACCACACCAGAACATAGTATTTGGAGTAATCTAAATCTCTGTTTCCAGGCCATGGTCAGCTATATTTGGCTCCAGAATAAACACTCTCATTTTCTGCGGTGCGAGCTGTATTATGTTGGAAAAAGCATTCCCTGAAGTCTGCTTTTGAAAACTGAGTTATGCACATTTATTTTAAAGGCTGAGTTTTCATTTTCAGTTTTCCGAGAGTCCCGCTTCTCTTGAACAGCTAGGTGGTAGTGTAGACGGGAGTCAGCCCCGCTTGGCGCCAAGCGTGCCCTGGCTGAGTGACAGGGATAGACAGATAGGAGGAGCCAAAGGTAAAAGGGAGAATAATCCAATGAAGCGTGCATATGTTTTTAAATAAGAAAGTGATCAAAATTATATTTAATGGTCACTAAATATGAAAGGAAAAAAGAAATGATGAAAACAGGTTAAATGTATTAAAAAACAAACTCAGAAGCTAGGGAATAAAATATAAGTCACAATAAAAGTTGTATTACATTTATTTGTTATCTGTGTTGTGTGTGTAGGTACCACAGTGAATGTGAGAGAATCAGAAGACAATTGGCAGAGCTCAGGGTGAGCTCAGGCGTCAGGCTTGGGAGAGCACACCTTTACCCACTGAGACGTCACCCCTGCCCGAGAAGACACAATCTAAAACACACGGGAAAAATTAAAAACTAAACATTCATTCATTCATTCCGGCATGCGTGACATTGCCTTGGGCACTAAGGATATGCAGATGAGCAGGGTAAGTATCCTTCCCCCAAGGCGCACAAAGAGGCAATCGCGGAGTTGAACAACACAGCAGCGTTAAAGGAGAAGTAGACAGTGTTGGGTGTTTAACTGGGTTTTAGAACTCAGGGAAGCTTTGTCTGAGAAATAAGCCAAACAGAAATAAGAAACTTCAGTATTAAAACATAAGAAAGGGACTGGGGGGATTGTCTCAATGGTTCAAAGCATCAGGATTCAATTCCCAGCACACACATGACAGCTCGTGACTGTAACTCCAGTCCCTAGGGACCCGATGCCCTCTTCTGGTCTCCTTGGTCATGGGTAAGGCTCACAGATACGCATGCAGGAAAAACACTTATATACCTAAAAATAAAAATGTTTTAAAGAAGGTAAAGGAAAACATTCAGGTGGAATGAGACACTTTCTCAGTGGAGTGGATTAGCTGTGGCCAGCCTGCATCCTCGCCTACAAAATACAGAAAGCCTGAGTGTTTGAAACAGAGGAGACAGGCAGAGTCACCAAGACCCAGGAGGAGCAAGGCTCTCGCACTGGAGATGCTCAGAGATGGAAGCTGACCTTGCTAGTTCACCCCAGGCAGTACACCCCAGGCAGTGCACCCCAGGCAGTGCACCCCAGGCAGTGCACCCCAGACAGTGCACCCCAGACAGTGCACCCCAGGCAGTGCACCCCAGGCAGTACACCCCAGGCAGTGCACCCCAGGCAGTGTACCCCAGGCAGTGCACCCCAGGCAGTGCACCCCAGGAAGTGCACCCCAGGCAGTGCACCCCAGGCAGTGCACCCCAGGCAGTGCACCCCAGGCAGTGCACCCCAGGCAGTGCACCCCAGGAAGTGCACCCCAGGCAGTGCACCCCAGGCAGTGCACCCCAGGCAGTGCACCCCAGACAGTGCACCCCAGGCAGTGCACCCCAGACAGTGCACCCCAGGAAGTGCACCCCAGGAAGCCTACTGCACAGGGCTGCTGGGGTGATCTGCAAAGTCCCTGCAGACATCTGTGCAATTCTGGAAACAAGGATGCAGTCTGAAAACTGTAGGCAGCCACCAAGAGCAGAGCAGAACTGTGGAAAACCTCGTGAGGCAAGGGCAGAATTCTGGAATCCTGAGGGAGAGGGTGACATGGGGAGTGAACAGTATTCTGCTGAAATTCCCATAGAGATACCAAAATCCACGGAGACTGAGCTCTGCCAGAACCATGACCCAGCCCCACTCGGCAGAGCTTACTATAGAGTTGAGAATGAAATGCTTTATGAAATAATGTAATTTTCAGCTTTGTATGGAAAAATTAATGGTCAGGAATAAAAAAAGATTATTCTAGGTCCAAAGGGATTAGGAAAATAATTTAGAGTTGTATAAATATGTAGGAATATTAATAATACATTAAAAGTCCACACCTCCCACCATTCTCTGAAAAACAAATTCTAGGTAGAGTAAGAATTAAATACCTTACAAATAAAACAAATATATGCACCCACATAGGAAAGGCTAACAGTTAGGGAAATCTCCTTTTGACTACTGATAGAAAACAAAATTCAGAAGACATTTTTGGGAGGCTGGGGAGACGGCTCAGTGGTTAAGTACTCTTTTCTTTACTGTTGCAAAGGACCTGGGTGTAGTTTCCAGCACCTGTGTGGCAGCTTACAACTCCTGTAACTCCAGCTCTAAGGGGATAAAAAAAAAAAAAAAAAAAAAAAAAAAACCCTGGCTTTTTGTAGGCTCCTGCACATATGTGCGTATTCTCAGGCACATCATACACATAGAATAAAATAAGTAAACTTTTTTTTTATTTGTTTTTTTTCGAGACAGGGTTTCTCTGTATAGCCCTGGCTGTCCTGGAACTCACTCTGTAGACCAGGCTGGCCTGGAACTCAGAAATCCGCCTGCTTCTGCCTCCCAAGTGCTGGGATTACAGGCATGCGCCACCACACCTGGCTATAAGTAAACTTTTTAAAATATACTTTTGGGGCTTGGAGAGATGGTTCAAGAGCACATATGCAGCTCAAGACGCCAATTCGCAACTCTCTATAGCTCTAGCCCAGGGAATCCAAGGCCTATACCCTCTGAAAATGCCTCCACCCATGTGCACATACTTGCACACAGATGCACACATGTAGACATAATTAAAATAATAAAAATAAATTGTAAAGATTAATTTCTTTTATTATTTGAATAATTACAGTTTTTTAAAGATTTATTTATCTTATGTATGTGAGTACATTGTGGTTCTCCTCGGACACACCAGAGAAGGGCATCAGATTCTAATACAGATGGTTGTGAGCCACCATGTGGTTGCTGAGAATTGAACTCAGTACCTCTAGAAAAGCCAGTGTTCTTAACTGCTGAGCCATCTCTCCAGCCCAAATAATTACAGTTTTGATAGGATGAAGAATGAATACTCATAAAGCTAAGACTCAAAAATTTAGAAGGTGGAAAAATGCACAGAGACAAAAATTGAATAACTAAAATAGATAAAGATGACAAAGATGTTATTAAAAACAGAAGTTATGGGGTTGGAGAGATGGCTCAGCAGTTAAAAGCACTGGCTTTTCTTCTAGATGAACTGGGTTCAATTCCCAGCACCTACATGGCAGTTCATAACTGTCTGCAGGGGATTTAACACTCTCACACAGATATACATGCAGGCAAAACATCGATGCACATAAAAATAAATATGTCTTTAAAAAACTCACAAGTTGTATTTTTTAACATTTATATGTGTGTGTGTGTGTGTGTGTGTGTGTGTGTGTGCGCGCGTGTTTCTGGAGCTGGTTCTCTTCTTCCACAAGGTCGTCTGGAGATCGAACTCAGGTTGATCAGACTCGGCACCAAGTGTCTTTACCTACTGAGCTGTCTTCCTGGCCCTCAGCTGTACATTAAACAAATTATGGGAAGATAGTTTATTAAAGAGACACCACCAATAAGCCATGACTTAAAAAACATGCAGCTAATCTTGTTGCTAAAACAACTTCAAACTAAAGTTACTGCGAACCTTCATTTTATACCTAAAAAAGAATCAGAAAAACTTTTTTAAAGTTATGAAAATCCATGCCTGCAAGGCCTGGGGGAATAGATATGCTCATACATTAATGAAGGCAATGTAAATTGATCCAGTCTTTCTGAAGGGCAAAATAGTACTTTATTGAAAGAATCATAAATATGCCTAACTCCTGACCAAGTGATAGAATTTACCCCGAGGAAAAAATGTTTAATAAAAAAACAAAAAAAATGACACATAAAATGTTTATTTTGTGGTAGTAAAATACTGGGAGAAAGCTAAGATCCTGACAGCACAGATCTCTGAAGGTAACTGCGGTATATTAAAATGATATACTCCAGTGACATCCTAAAATCATCAATATGGAAATGATGTAAGACGTAGACAATATTTGGTTAAATGAGGTTTCACAAAGGCGAAGCTACCTGGCCGGACCTATAGTCCTACTATCCTCTAAAAGAACTATGAATATGCACGGGTCACAGGGAGGAGAACAGATGGAGGAAACTTTTCAAAATAGTTCGACAACAACAGACTAGTAAGCTCTTTTGTAAAGTTGCTAAATAGTAGAGTTTATAAAAACTTTAGTGCTGTTATAATGAAATTTTCTTCAAAGGGTACTGAACGGTCAAGTTCCTTATCGCTTTTCTAAACTAGGCATGTTGAAAGATGACATTTCTGTTTGGTTGTCTGAAATTTATTAGGGAAAGAAAAGATATAGATGAGAGAGGATCTCACTGTCTATGTTATAGCCCTGACTAGCCTGAAAGTCTCAGTATAGACCAGGCTGGCCTTGAAATCACAGAAAATTGTTTCTGCTTCCCAGGTGCTGGGGTTTAAAGCCCCAGCCACTATGCCCCATCTGAAACTGTAGTTTCTTAGAATGAAAAAAATAAAAAATAAAACTTATGCAAATGGTGGCCAAAGCAACTCATCCCAGTCCCAGGAATCTTCCAGCCCAGAGCCCTGTCCTAGTTAGTGGGTAGCAAGGAACTACAGAGGTCTAGCCCTCAGCCAGAAGGAGATGTGGAAGGCAAGGTTCCTTCCCAGTAACAGTGCTTCTCTGTGTGAGCTGCTGGAAGCTTAATCTGTGGCTTCCCCTTTAAGAAATACAGAGACCAGCCTGGCTGAGGAGCTGACAGGCTCCTGACCTTCGCTGGTAGCTGAAGAGCAGAGTTTTCTGAGAGCATAAACAAAGTTTTTTTAACTACAAAGTGACCAAGCTATTCTGACCGTTCTGACCAAGACAAGACAAAATAAAAGTAATAGTTCCCTGAATCATCCCCCTGCCCCTCCTGATACTGGGTCCCAGGGAAGGCCACAAACTGTCTACAATCTTATTGCAAAAATCTCTCTTGACCTGTAAGCTTAAAAATATATTACTCATAATAATCTACCCCCCTTGCAAATAGGGTATAAAAGATGTATGCTTTCTTTGTTTGGGGTTGACCCTGCCTGTGTGACTGAGCAACCCCACGTACGTGGGCACATGGATGTCTGCTTTCTGTGTTCGGGGCGAACTCTCCCTGCGAGGTTGAGTGACCCCCACGTACGTGGAACAATAAACCTCATGCTCTTGCACCAATCTTTCGTCAAGCTGTGTGCTGAGGGGTTGCATGCCTGAGCTCAGACCCTGAGGGGTCTGCTGAGTTACAACAGAGACTTGAGAAAAAGACTACTGTGGGTAGGAGCATCCCAGGATCAGGCTGTGCCCTGTTCTGAACTCCTCCATATTGGTCTTTCCAGGCTGTGCCTTTAAGCTGCCTGTAGACTCCGTGTTCCAAGCAGCTCCTGACGCAGAGGTCAGGTTGGAAGACGGCAATGCCCCTGTGTAGACACCTGCTCTGCACCAGTCTCCTGATACTCCTTCCTGGCACAGATTGATGGTGACTTGTGGCTAGGACAGAGAAGATACCGACTTAGAGATTTGTCAGGATGAGTTGGGAATTAAGGAGCCTGTGGGTCCGTTAAAATCATATTAGAAAAACTGGGCCCAAGAACTTACCAGACACAAGATTCCAAGGATTCCAAGGAATTGGGGTAACTCCCTCACCTGGACCCCATAAAGAGAGAGACTCCTAGCCCTGAGGTGCTGACAGCCCGTTCGTCTGCCATGTGACCACTAAGGTTGTGCACCAAGAGACTGACATGTATGTTCATAGCAACCTTATTTATAATAGCCAGAAGCTGGAAAGAACCCAGATGGCCCTCAACAGAGGAATGGATACAGAAAATGTGGTATACACAATGGAATACTATTCAGCAATTAAAAACAATGAATTCATGAAATTCTTAGGCAAATGGTTGGAACTGGAAAATACCATCCTAAGTGAGGTAACCCAATCACAAAAGAATACACGTGAAATGCAATCACTGATAAGTGGATATTAATTAGCCCAGAAGCTCTGAATTCTCAAGACACAGTTAGCATATCAAATGATACCCAATGTACTGGCTAGTTTTGTGTGTCATCGTGACACAGGCTGGAGTTATCACAGAGAAAGGAGCTTTAGTTGGAGTGGTGCTCTTGGGTTCTATAAGACAGCAGACTGAGCAAGCCAGGGGAAGCAAGCCAGTAAGAAACATCCCTCCATGGCCTCTGCATCAGCTCCTGCTTCATGATCTGCTTGAGTTCCAGTCCTGACTTCCTTTAGTGATGAACTGCATCATGGAAGTGTAAGCTCAATAAACCCTTTCCTCTCCAACTTGCTTCTTGGCCATGATGTTTGTGCAGGAATAGAAACCCTGACTAAGACACCCAAGAAGAGGGAAAGAGAGGGCCCTGCCTCTGAAAAGAGTTGATCCACCATTGTAGGGGAGTACCAGGACAGGGAAATGGACGGGGGGCGGGGGGCGGTGGTAAGGAAATAGGTGAAGGGAAGAGGGCTTATGAGACAGACGGGGAGGGGGGAACCGGGAAAGGGAAAAGCATTCAGAATGTAAACAAAGAATATAGAAAAAAGAGAGAGAGAGAGACTGACATGAAGAGAACTCCCAGCTGCCCCATGGTTTAGCTGGGCTTGGTCCCTGCTGTTGATACAGCCTGCTCAAATTGCTACCTGCCAGTCTTCCTGTTTGCCTGTCTGGTCCTTCCTCTGGTCATCCTCCTGTTTGTTCTTCAATAGCTTTTGCAGCTGGATTCAATACTAGAGCTCAACTCAGACTGAGCAGCCTGAGAATACCATAGAGAGCCTCTCCAGAGACCTCAGCCCCTCAGCCCCACAGACTTGTTTACATTTCTGTCAGGGACCCAGCTCTGCATTCTCAGGCTTCTTTGATGTTCCTCCATTCTTTAATCTTTTATAGTCATTCTGTAACCTGTAGATAGATAGATAGATAGATAGATAGATAGATAGATAGATAGATAGACAAATAACACATATATATGATAGATAGAGATGATAAATACATAAATGGAATACATAAATAGATGTTAGACAGATAGATGATAGATAGATAAATAGATAGATAGATAGATAGATAGATAGATAGATAGATAGATGAGAGTCAGAACTTCAACACGCTGTTTTGGAAGATATAATTTGTCTCACACTAGAAACATCAACAAATACATTTCTGCAAGCTGAGCTGGCATGGTGGCACACACCTTTAGTCCCAGCACTGCAGAGGCAGAGGCAGAGGCAGAGGCAGAGGCAGAGGCAGAGGCAGAGGCAGAGGCAGAGGCAGAGGCAGAGGCAGAGGCAGAGGCAGAGGCAGAGGCAGATGGATCTCTGTGGGATAGATAGGTGATAGATTTACTGTGTGGGCACTATTAAGTCATCAATAAAAGATCCTGTGTTTGCATCAGCCAGAGCTAGCAAGGAAAGCAGGGGCCTCTGTCAAATTACTACCAGTGAAACCGCCAAACCTTATGGATTAGTTAGTAAATTCTGACTCTGTGGAAAAAACAGAAATGTCTATTCGTTTGTCTATATTCATTTTTTTTTGAGACAGGTTTTCTGTGTAACAATTCTAGCTGTTCCAGAACTGTGTAGATTTGACTGCTCTTGAACTCACAGAGATACATCACCTGCCTCTACCTCTCCATGAAATTCTGACTCTCATACTTGTGAATATGATTTTATCTGGACATACAAATTTTGCAAGGAAATGGGGTCTAGGGAGATGGTTCAGTGGATAAGAACTTGCTTTAAAGCCCAGGGAAATGAGTTCAAATCTTAGCATCTACATAAAAGCCAGGAATGGCCATGTGTGTCTGTAATCTCAAAGCTGGGGGTGGGGGAAGGGTGGAGACCTGCGGATCCCGGAGCTCCCAGTCAGCCAGCCCAGCTAAAATTGTGAGTTTTGGATTGGATGAGAGACCCTGCCTCAAAAAGCAATGTGGGGAGCAATAGAGGAAGACCCTTGATGCTGTCCTCTGGCTTCCTCAAGGGGCTTAACCCACTGAGTGCATGCACATACTTGTATATATATGACATAACTTCAGTTGAGACAATGCCCCACCAGATTGGCTTGTGGGGCATTTCCTTGGTTAGTGATTAATGTGGGAAGGTCCAGTTCACTGTGGTCAGTGCCATCCTCGAGCAGGTAGTCCTGAGCGGTATACAAAAGCAGGCTGAGCAAGCCATGGCCACTGCATCATTTCCCACCTCCAGGCTCCTGTTCTGACTTCCTTCAGTCGGCTGCCACCTGCAAGTGCAAAATGAAATATGTCTTTTTCTTCACAAGTTGCTTTGGGTCATGCAGAAATAGAAACCCTAAGACACCTCATATGTGTACACATAAAGGTTTTGTCACTGTGATAAAGCTAAGGTGAGATTATCCTAGATTTAGTTGAGCCCTAATCCAATGACCAGATTCTTTAAGAAAAAGGAAATTGCCAAGTGATGGTGGCACACGCCTTTAATCCCAGCACTCAGGAGGCAGAGGCAAGAGGATCTCTGTGTTTAAGACCAGCCTGGTCTATATAGTGAGTTCCAGGACAGACAGGGCTACACACAGAAAGACCCTGTCTCAAACAACAACAACAACAACAACAAAACAAAAAACAAAAAAAAGGGGGGGGGAGGAAGAGGTGGAGGAGGAGGAAAAAAATGGTGGTGGTGGAGGAAGAGGAAGAAGAGGAGGAAAAGGCAGAGGAGGAAGAGGAGGAGGAGGAAATCTATGCACATGGAAGTTTGGGCAGACAATGGGGAATCAAGTCAGCTTGTGATAGAGACAGAGACTGAAGTGATAAACTATAAGTCAAAAAGTGCCAAGGACTGTGTAAAACGGAGGCAGGCAAGCAAGTTTTCTTCTTTGAACTTCTTGCAGGAACCAACCCTGAAACTAGCATCTTAGTTTCAAATTCCAGACTCCAGGAGGATGGAAAAAAATCAATATCTGTTGTTTTGAGTTAAGCAGTTTATTGGCTTTGTTATATCACCCCTAGGAAATGAATTTAGAGAATTAAATGTGTTGTCTGATGGAAATACTGACAAAACCAAGACAACGGCAAGACCGTCATCTTTAGGCATGACCATAGTCAGCGACCAGCCCAAGGGTTCCGAGTACAGTTTTATTTATTATTTTATTTTTTATATGTGGGTATTTTCCCTGCATGTAGGTCTGCGTACTGTGAGTGCGCCTGGTACCCTAGAAGTTCAGAAGAGGAGACTGGAGTTACAGATAGCTGTGAGCCACCATATGGGTGCTGGCAATGGAACCCAGGTCCTTTGAAAGATAAGCCGATACGCTCAGCAACTGAGCCATCTCTCCATTCCCAATATATTGTTTCTTGCTGTGCTAACTTGCAAAATAATAAAGTCTTTTAAAATCTGTAATGTTTTGATGAAAATCAAAAGAACACTAATATTTTATGATGTTTAAAAATTACATGAAATTTGGGGTTGCTAGATGACTCACACACACAGATACACACACACACACACACTAATAAAAAAGATTTAGCTTTTACTTTCTTTTTTCTGTTTTTTTTTTGTTTTTTGTTTTTTTGTTTTTGTTTGTTTTTGTTTTTTGTTTTTTGTTTTTTTTTGAGACAGGGTTTCCTTGAACTCACTCTGTAGACCAGGCTAACCTTGAACTCAGAGATCCATCTACCTCTGCTTCGAAATGCTGGCATTAAAGGTATGCACCACTACTGTCCTACTAAGATTTAAAAATTTTAATGAAATTTAAGTTTTATGTTTGTAACAGGACCGTGTTCACACAAGCATACCTGGGTATTCTATGGTTTCACATAGTAACTTCAAATAGATTGATAGACAGATACAAAAAATGATTCCCTAAGATGCAAAAGAAGGGTGAGATTTTCTTCATTTTCATTTTTAAACACCTGTCAATGCTCATTCTCTCATGTTCTTTGGAGGTGTATAAAAACCTTTATAAAGCTCATTTAAAATCTCCTGTCAGTTTTACCCCCTGGGAATGTTTTCACAGAAAGCTGGGAGCCATAGCTTTGAAATGTAGTCGGTAGAGAAGGCTGTATCTTATCTCCCAAATTCCCTGGGAGGGAAGAAGCCTGATTTTGTCTCACATCTGACTCCAGAGAGGAGAAAAATGCATTATTCCTTTGGATTAAAGGCACTTTAGATGGTCACCCCAATTACCAAGGGGATATGGGATGAGATGTGTGATGTCAGACGGTGTTTTCATATCTTTTTATTTGAGGACTATTTTCATTTATCTTGGAAAGTGTGTCACTGGTTTTGGCTGATGATATTAAAAGGTGAGATTTCCTTCTGCCTTTGCAATCTGTGTAGCAGATTGCTTGTAATAAACATCGTTTTGTCTTAGTAGGTATTCATATAAGTCATTTCCTTTTTCTTCCTCTTTGTGGCAGTACTTTCTGGGTGGGTAATGTTACCAGGGAAATTGGGCTCCCTTCTCAGAGTTCTTAGTTTCATTAGTAAAATAATTTAAGAATGGATTCAGAAGCTTGAACAGGCACTTTTTATTAGAGTTTACTAGGAAAACTGCAGGGCAAGTTAGCTGTGAACCTCAACATCTGCTTCAGGGAGGAAGGTGGAGAAGAGAGAGAAAGCCAGGCTATCCGAGCTTAGCTGGCATGTTTATCAGTGTAAGTCAATCCCATGGTGAGAGGGGAAGGGTGCTTCAGAGAAACAGTAAGGAGCCCAAAGTTTTGGGGAGAACATGCGCAGGATCACGTTAATATCAAAGAAGAAAGAAGAGGAGGAAGAGGAGAAGGGAGAGGAAGAGGGAGAGAGAAAGTCAAGGAGAGAAACAGGATGAGCAGAAGGAGGAGAGGTAAATGAGGTAAAAAGAGGGAAACTGGTTACAGACAGCTCTTACAGGGCCTCACGGTTGGTCTGTCTATAGTGACTGCTAACAGCCAATTATCTTGACAGCTGTTTTCTATCAAACCTAACCCTTCATCATAAAAGGGACCTCAAAAACCAGTGAGGGTCTGCTCTCTGAAATCCTGACTTTGGAAGAGTCAGCTGGCCAGGCAGTTCCAAATATAGCTTGCTTTAATCAGACAGTCATGGCATTGCCCCCCTCCCACGTCTAACACTTTATGGGGAAATAAAATTCTATTGTGTATAGATCCCATATCTTTATTTTGATTATTTATTAATCAACCAATGAATATCTGGGCTGAGTCCATTTCTTTGCTTTTGTGACTAGAGCAACAACAACAGACAAGTATTTTTTTTTAATTTGTAATACAGAATAACAGAAAATTTATTTATTTTTTTCTTTTCTTTTTTCTTTTCTATATTCTTTGTTTATATTCCATATGATTTCCCCTTTCCCGGTTCCCCCCTCCCCATGAGTCCCATAAGCCCTCTTCCCTCTGCCTGTTACCCAATCAACCCCCTCCCACTTCTCTGTCCTGGTAATCCCCTATAATGCTGCATCAAGCCTTTCCAGGACCAGGGCCCTCTCCTTCCTTCTTCTTGGGAATGATTTGATATGTAAATTGTGTCTTGGGTATTCAGAGCTTCTGGGTTAATATCCACTTATCAGTGACTGCATTCCATGTGTGTTCTTTGTGATTGTTTACCTCACTTAGGATGATATTTTCCAATTCCAACCATTTGCCTAAGAATTTCATGAATTCATTGTTTTTAATTGCTGAGTAGTATTCCATTGTGTAAATATACCACATTTTCTGTATCCATTCCTCCATTGAGTGACATCTGGGTTCTTTCCAGCTTCTGGCTATTATAAATAAGGCTGCTATGAACATAGTGGAGCATGTGTCCTTATTGCATGCTGGGGAACCTTCTGGGTATTTGCCCAGGAGTGGTATAGCAGGGTCCTCAAGAAGTGTCATGACTAGTTTTCTGAGGAACCGCCAGACTGATTTCCACAGTGGTTGTATCAACTTGCATTCCCACCAGCAGTGGAGGAGTGTTCCTCTTTCTCTACATCCTTGCCAACACCTGCTGTCTCCTGAGTTTTTAATCTTAGCCATTCTGACTGGTGTGAGGTGAAATCTCAGGGCAGTTTTGATTTGCATTTCCCTAATGACTAATGATGTTGAACATCTCTTAAGGTGCTTCTTAGCCATTTGAAGTTCTTTGGGTGAAAATTCTTTGTTTAGCTCTGTACCCCATCTTTTAATAGGGTTATTTGGTTCTCTGGATTCTAACTTCTTGAGTTCTTTGTATATCTTGGATATTAGCCCTCCGGTGGATGTAGGGTTGGTGAAGATCTTTTCCCAATTTGTTGATTGCCGTTTTGTCCTTTTGACAGTGTCCTTTGCCTTAGAGAAACTTTGCAATTTTATGAGGTCCCATTTGTCAATTCTTGATCTTAGAGCATAAGCTATTGGTGTTCTGTTCAGGAACTTTTCCCCTGTGCCCATGTCCTCAAGGGTCTTCCCCAGTTTCTTTTCTATTAGTTTCAGTGTGTCTGGTTTTATGTGGAGGTCCTTGGTCCACTTGGAGTTGAACTTAGTACAAAGAGAGAAGAATGGATCAATTTGCATTCTTCTGCATGCTGACCTCCAGTTGAACCAGCACCATTTGTTGAAAAGGCTATCTTTTTTTCTACTGGATGGTTTCAGCTCCTTTGTTGAAGATCAAGTGACCATAGGTGTGTGGGTTCATTTCTGGGTCTTCAATCCTATTCCACTGATCTGCCTGCCTGTCACTATACCAATACCATGAAGTTTTTAACACTATTGCTCTGTAGTATTGCTTGAGGTCCGGGATACTGATTCCCCCAGAAGTTCTTTTACTGTTGAGAATAGTTTTAGCTATCCTGAGTTTTTTGTTATTCTAGATGAATTTGAGAACTGCTCTTTCTAACTCTATGAAGAACTGAGTTGTGATTTTGATGGGGATTGTGTTGAAGCTGTATATTGCTTTTGGCAAGATGGCCATTTTAACTATATATATCCAGCCAATCTACGAGCATGGAAGATTTTTCCATTTTTCTGAAGTCTTCGATTTCCTTCTTCAGAGACCTGAGGTTCTTCTCATACAGATCTTTCACTTGTTTGGTTAGAGTCACTCCAAGATACTTTATACTGTTTGTGGTTATTGTGAAGGGTGTCATTTCCCTAATTTCTTTCTCAGCCTGCTTATCCTTTGAGTATAGGAATGCTACTGATTTGCTTGAGTTGATTTTATAACCAGCCACTTTGCTGAAGTTGTTTATCAGTTGTAGGAGTTCTCTGGTAGGGTTTTTTTGGGTCACTTAAGTATACTATCATATCATCTGCAAATAGTGATAGTTTAACTTCTTCCTTTCCAATTTGTATTCCTTTGACCTCCTTATGTTGTCTAATTGCTCTAGCTAGAACTTCAAGTACTATCTTGAAAAGATATGGAAAGAGGGGGCAACCTTGTCTAGTCCCTGATTTTAGTGGGATTGCTTCAAATTTCTTTCCATTTAGTTTGATGTTGGCTACCAGTTTGCTGTATATTGCTTTTACTATGTTTAGGTATGGGCCTTGAATTCCTTTTTTTTGTTGTTGTTGTTTTTGGTTTGTTTTTTATTTTGTTTTCTGGAGACAGGGTTTCTCTGTGTAGTTCGGGCTGTCCTGGAACTCACTTTGTAGACCAGGCTGGTCTTGAACTCAGAAATCCGCCTGTCTCTGCCTCCCAAGTACTGGGATCAAAGGCATGTACCACCACCACCGCCCTGCTTAGGCCTTGAATTCCTGTTCTTTCCATGACTTTTACCATGAAAGGATGCTGAATTTTGTCAAATGCTTTTTCAGCATCTAATGAAATGACCCTGTGGTTGTTTTCTTTGAGTTTGTTTATGAAGTGGATTGCATTGATGGATTTCCGGATATTGAACCATCCCTGCATCCCTGGGATGAAGCCTACTTGATCATGGTGAATGATCGTTTTGATGTGTTCTTGGATTCAGTTGGCAAGAATTTTATTGAGTATTTTTGCATCGATATTCATAAGAGAAATTAGCCTGAAATTCTCTTTCTTTGTTGGATCTTTGTGTGGTTTTGGTATCAGCATAATTGTGGCTACATAGAACCAGTTGGGTAGTGTTCCTTCTGTTTCTCTTTTGTGGAATAGTTTGAAGTGTATTGGTGTTAGGTCTTCTTTGAAGGTCTGATAGAATTCTGCACTAAAACCATCTGGTACTTTGCTTTTTTTTTGGTTGGAAGACTTTCTATGACCCCTTTATTTCTTTAGGGGTTATGGGGCTGTTTAGATGATCTATTTGATCCTGATTTAATTTTGGTATTTGGTATCTGCTAGGAAATTGTCCATTTCCTCCAGATTTTCCAATTGTGTTGAGTATAGGGTTTTGTAGTAGAATCTGATGATTTTTAAAATTTCCTCAGTTTCTATTTTTATATACCCCTTTTCACTTCTAATTTTGTTAATTTGGATACTGTCTCTGTGTCCTTTGGTTAGTCTAGCTAAGGGTTTATCGATCTTGTTGATTTTCTCAAAGAACCAGCTCCTGGTTTTGTTGATTCTTTGTATGGTTCTCTTTGTTTCTACTTGATTGATTTCAGCCCTGCTTTGATGATTTCCTGTCTTCTACTCCTCCTGGGTGAATTAGCTTCTTTTTGTTCCAGGGCTTTCAGTTGTACCGTTAAGCTTCTAGTGTATGCTCTCTCCAGTTTCTTTTTGGAGGCACTCAGGGCTATGAGTTTTCCTCTTACCACTGCTTTCATTGTGTCCCAAAGATTTGGGTATGTTGTGCTTCATTTTCATTAAATTCTAAAAAGTCTTTGATTTCTTTCTTTATTTCTTCCTTGACCAAGGTATCATTGAGTATTATTCCATTTCCATGTGTATGTGGACTTGCTGTTGTTTTTGTTGCTATTGAAAACAACTCTCACTCCATAGTGAGCTGATAGGAGGCATGGGATTATTTTGATCTTCTTATAGTTGTTGAGGTCTGTCTTGTGACCAATTATTTGGTCAATTTTGGAGAAGGTACCGTGAAGTGCTGAGAAAAAGGTATATTCTTTTGCTTTAGGATGAAATATTCTATATATATCTGTTAAATCCAATTGGTTCAAAGCTTCAATTAGTTTCATTGCGTCCCTGTTTAGTTTCTTTTTTCCTTATCGGTCCATTGAGGAGAGTGGAGTGTTGAAGTCACCCACAATTATTGTGTTAGGTGAAATATGTGCTTTGACCTTTAGTAAAGTTTCTTTTATGAATGAGGGTACCCTTGCATTTGGAGCATAGATGTTCAGAATTGAGAGCTCTTCTTGGTGGATTTTTCCTTTGACCAGTAAGAAAGTGCCCTTCTGTGTCTCTTTTAATGACTTTAGGTTGAAAGCCAATTTTATCTGATATTAGAATGGCTACTACAGCTTGTTTCCTAAGACCATTTGCTTGTAAAATTGACTTCCAGCCTTTTGCTCTGAGGTAGTGCTTGTCTTTGACACTGAGGTGTGTTTCCTGCATCCAGCAAAATGTAGGATCCTGTTTATATATACAGTCTGTTAGTCTATGTCTTTTTATTGGGGAATTGAGTCCATTGATGTTAAGAGATATTAAAGAATAGTGATTATTACTTCCTGTTATTTTTGATGTTATTTTTATATTTGAGTGGTTATCTTCTTTTGGGTTTGATGGAAGAAGGTTACTATCTTGCTTTTTCCACGGTGTAGTTTCCCTCCTTGTATTGGTGTTTTCCACCTATTATCCTTTGTAGGGCTGGGTTTGTGGAAAGATATTGTGTAAATTTGGTTTTATCATGGAATATCTTGGTTTCTTCATCTATGGTGATTGAGAGTTTTGCTGGGTATAGTAGTCTTGGCTGGCATTTGTGTTCTTTTGGAGTCTGTATGAGATCTGCTCAGGATCTTCTAGCTTTCATGGTCTCTGGTGAGAAGTCTGGTATAATTCTGATAGGACTTCCTTTATATGTTACTTGGCCTTTTTCTCTTATTGCCTTTAATATTCTTTCTTTGTTTAGTACATTTGGGGTTTTGATTATTATGTGACAGGAGGTATTTCTGTTCTGGTCCAGTCTTTTGGAGTTCTGTAGGCTTCTTGTATATTCGTGGGCATCTCTTTCTTTAGGTTAGGGAAGTTTTCTTCCATAATTTTGTTGAAGATATTTGCTAGCCCTTTAGGTTGCAAATCTTCACTCTAATCTATACCTATAATCCTTAGGTTTGGTCTTCTCATTGTGTCCTGGATTTCCTGGATGTTTTGGGTTACAAGCTTTTTGCATTTTGCATTTTCTTTAACTGTTGAGTCCATAGTTTCTATGGTATCTTCGGCATCTGAGATTCTTTCTTCTATCTCTTGTATTTTGTTGTTGATATTTGCATTTATGGCCGTGATTTCTTCCCAAGGTTTTCTATCTCCAAAGTTGTCTCTCTTTGTGATTTCTTAGTTGTTTATACTTCTGTTTTTAGATCATGTATGGTTTTTCTCAGTTCCTTCTCTTGTTTGTGTTTTCCTGGAATTCTTTAAGAGATTTTTGTGTTTCCTCTTTCATAACTTCTGCCTGTTGACGCAAGTTCTGTATTTCTTTGAGTGATTTTTGCATTTCCTCTTTATTGGCTTCTATCTGTTGACCCATATTCTCCTGAATTTCTTTAAATGATTTTTGTGTTTCCCTTGTAAGGGCTTCTACCTTTTGATTCATGTTCTCCTGTATTTATTTCTTTTTTTTAATTAATTTATTTTTTATTGATTATCGTCTTCATTTACATTACTAATGGTAAAACCTTTCCTGATATCCCCCCTCCCCTAAGATCCCCAACCCCTTTTTCCTTTCCCCTGCCTCCACGTTTATGCCTCTCCACCGAACACATTTCTTCCTCCCCCACCTCCGTTTCCCTTTGTTCGGGCCTCTGTTTAGCCTTTACCTGACCAAGGACCATTCCTCCCACTGATGCCTAAGAAGGCCTTCCTCTGCCACATTTTTGGCTGGAACCATGTGTGCCCCTTGGATGATGGTTCAGTCCCTGGGAGTCTTGGGGGTGTCTGGGTGGCCAAAATCATTGTTCTTCCCATGGGGCTGTAAACCCCTTCAGCTCCTCTGGACCATCCTCAAGCTCCTCCATTGGGGACCCCATGCTCAGTCCAATAGTTGGTTGCTAGCATCTGCCTCTGTATTTGTAAGGCTCTGGCAGGGCCCCTCCAGAGACAACCATGGCATGCTCCTTTTGGTATACACTTCTTGTTGTCCATAGTGGTGTCAGGGTTTGTTGACTATTTATAGGATGAATCCCCAGGTAGGGCAGTCTCTGGGTGGCCTTTACTTCAGTCTCTGCTCCATATATTGTCTCCCTTATTGCTCCTGTGAGTACTATGTTCCATTTCTTAGAGGAACCGAAGCATCCTCATTAAGTCCTCATTCTTCTCGAGATTGGTGAATTGTAACTTGTTTATTTTGAGCTTTTGGGCTAACATCTACTTATTAGTGACTGCATACTATGTATGTTCTTTTGTTATTGTGTTGCGTCGATCAGGATGACACTTTCTAGTTCCATCCATTTGCCTAAGAATTTCATGAATTCATTGTTTTTTAATAACTGAATAGTACTCCATTGTGTATATATACAATAGTTTCTGTATCCATTCCTCTGTTGAGGGACATCTGGGTTCTTTCCTGTGGCGATCCACACCATTCGCCATTACAAGATGGCGCCGAGGAGTGCAGTAAACACCTTTATTTTGGCCCATGTTCCAGCACGAGTCTGCCCGGCAACAGCTGCAACCTATCCCAGCCTGACTAGCTTATCAATAGGGGGAAGTTCCTGCCCTGCCTATATATGCCGCTCCCTCTCCTCCTCCCTCGCCCCTTGCCTCCAGCTCTCCCACAACCAAGAAGCGCTCCAATAAAGTGTGATCAGAGAAGAATCCTCGTGTCGGTGGTCTTCTTCCCCTGCTGGTCAGGGGGCTCGCCACAGCTGGTGCCGAAACCCGGGAATTCTTGCGCCCAGCGGACACAAGTGAGGGGCCGAAGAAGGATTCAGAACTCTACACACGGAGCGGCGACGTCGGTAAGGTCTCCCCAGGTATGTGGTTCGGCTATCCTGTTGACCCTTTGGTGTTCGCCCGAATTTTCTCTGTGCAGTCGTGGTAACTCTTTTGTGCTGTTTTTGGCTTCGCTGTCACAAACCTGGTGAGGAGTGCCTTTGTTGGGCTTGAAACGAAAGTAAGACCGCTGTAGATAAAGCGGCGTTTCTTGCTGTACTGTAAGTCCCTCGTAGATAAGTGGGCAGTATGGGTAATAACTTGGGGGCCGGACCTGGCACCTGTGACTTTGCGGCCCCTATACAGGGTCTGCTAAAACAGCGAGGACTGAAGGTATCACCGCGCACAGTAGAAACCATAGTGAAGGATATTGATAAGGCAGCGCCTTGGTTCGCCGTTTCGGGCGATCTTAGCCTCGGTTGCTGGAAAAAACTAGGAAAAGATCTTGAGAGGGCAAAGCAGGAGGATAGGATCGGCCGAGGATCGATTCCCTTATGGAAACTGGTCCATTCGTGCCTTAAGGACAGTAAAAACATGGAGCTAATTAAGCAAGGACGCAAAGCCTTGGCTACACACCAGGATAGTCTATCAGAAGCCGAATCAAAAGAGGGGGAGGAAGACAGGCCTGCAAAATACAAAAAGGATAAAAAGGAAAAGAAAAGAAAAATAAAACAAGGGGAAGGTAAAAAGGAACCCCTATATCCAGTACTGGAAGAGTTTGCTAACTTAGAAATATTAGAGGAATCAGAAGAGGAGAGATTGTCAGAGGAGGAAGAAGAGGAGCTTGAGGAAGCTGCCGCAGAATATGAGAGCGACCGTTATGGGCGGCAACCAAATTTGAATAAAGCCAGAACAGGTGCGGGACCAGTGGCGCCCTCGGCCCCGTGCGCATCCCTGGCTCCACCCCCGTATCACCCTTCTGGTGGGGGGTGGCACTTTATAGGAAAAAGAACGTGGGAACGCCTCGCGTCTGCTTTTCCTGTTTTTCAAAATCCACAAACTAATGATAGATACTATGAGCCTATACCTTATAAACAATTGAAAGATCTTGTTGACGCGGCAAAGACTTATGGAGCAAATTCCAGTTATACTCATACATTGTTGAGCAGATTGGCAGGTTAGCCTCTCCATCAGATTGGTCCGAGGTCGCCAGAGCAAGTCTGTCCACCGGACAATACCTGGACTATAAGTCCCTAGTTGCAGATGCAGCCCAAGCCCAGGCCCGAATAAATGCACAGAATCAGCACCCCCAATGGGATGCTGACATGCTTTTGGGAATAGGCCGATGGGCAGCAAATCAAACACAATTCCCAATAGAGGTCTATGCTCAAATTAATGATATCTATCAGAGAGCATGGAAAGCCTTGCCAAAAAAGGGTGAGGTGGCTGGAAACCTAACAAAGATATTGCAAGGACCTAATGAGCCATTCTCGGAGTTCGTGGCCAGGATGATGGAAGCCGCGGAGAAGGTTTTTGGAGATTCAGAAACAGCTGCACCCTTGGTTAAACAGCTTGTGTATGAACAATGCACTAGAGAGTATAGACGGGCGATCACGCCCTGGAAAGGAAGGGGGATTGACACCTGGCTGAAAGCATGTAGGGAGATCAGTGGACCCTTGACTAATGCGGGATTGGCTGCTGCGGTCGTAGCGGCAACTCATAGGACTCAAGGAAAAGGGACAGGTGCTTGTTTGGGGAGCTGTTTGTGTCTTTCCACAGGACCGAACTGACCCGATTTGGGTTCCAGAGAGGCTGACCCGCCGAGTTGAAAGCCCAAGAGAGGAGGATGCGAATCTCAGCGATGAAAATGTGGAGAGGAATAACGATGCTGTGGTGGCTGACTCACCTGATGCATGCCAGTGAAAATTATTTTTGGTCTTTTTCTCGCACCTGGATGGTGAAAACTTTTTCCTATTTTAAGGAGTGGATTGGAGTTGGCATGTTTGGCGCGTTTTGCCTGGCAGGATTACTTTTAACCCTATTCCTTCTCTGCAAAATGCGAGCTGTCAGGAACAGGGAAAAGGTCATCATTGCTCGAGCTTTTGCAGCTCTGGAGGCCGGCCAGTCCCCTCAAGCCTGGATTAGCCTCTACAAAGATCTATGAGGCTTTGCACGACACTCAACTATTCATCCCTGGGCACAATTATAGAGGGAGCTGACCCTAAGTAGCCGTTTCAGAGACGGGCAACTTCCTCTGTCCCCTGACCAACCTAAGACATGGAACCTTGAGGATGACAAGGTGATCCGATGACGGGTAAGGCTGAGGGACTAGAGAGGTCGATCCTAAGACAGAGACGGCTACATATATTTTCGGTCTGGCCCTCTTGCCCAGTACCTTGTTTATACAAAAGAAAAGGGGGAAGTGTGGCGATCCACACCATTCGCCATTACAAGATGGCGCCGAGGAGTGCAGTAAACACCTTTATTTTGGCCCATGTTCCAGCACGAGTCTGCCCGGCAACAGCTGCAACCTATCCCAGCCTGACTAGCTTATCAATAGGGGGAAGTCCCTGCCCTGCCTATATATGCCGCTCCCTCTCCTCCTCCCTCGCCCCTTGCCTCCAGCTCTCCCACAACCAAGAAGCGCTCCAATAAAGTGTGATCAGAGAAGAATCCTCGTGTCGGTGGTCTTCTTCCCCTGCTGGTCAGGGGGCTCGCCACACTTTCCATCTTCTGGCTATTATAAATAAAGCAGCTATGAACATAGTGGAGCATGTGTCCTTATTACATGTAGGAACATCTTCTGGGTATATGCCCAGGAGTGGTATAGCTGGGTCTGCTTTGTAGTACTATGTCTAATTTTCTGAGGAATCGCCAACGTGATTTCCAGAGTGGTTTTACCAGCTTGCAATCCCACCAACAATGGAGAAATGTTCCTTTTTCCACACATCCTCTCCAGCAATGCTGTCCCCTGAGTTTTTCATCTTAGCCATTCTGACTGGTGTAAGGTGGAATCTCAGTGTTGTTTTGATTTATGTACTTCCTGTGTTCCTCTAACAGCATCATGAACAGTGATTTTAAATCCAAATATTGTTTTTCTGGTGTGTTAGGGTATCCAGGACTTGCTGTTGTTGGAGAATTGGGTTTAGATGCTGCCATATTACCTTGATTTCTGATAGTAACATTCCTACATTTGCCTTTTGCCATCTAGTTATCTCTGGTGCTAGTTGGTCCTGTTGTCACTGGCTGGTGCTTGAACTCCCTGTGAGCCTGTAAGGCTATTTCTACACCACTGGATGACTGTTTCACCTGGCACCAATTACTGATGTGCTGCCCTACTATTGGGTGCCATTGGAGCCCTAGTGTACCTTGCCTCAAGCACTGTTATACTCGGGTTGTCTCTGTGTACCTGGTACTGCCTGTCTGCTCCGTCTGGGAGTGAAGATGGCAGATGCTGCGGGGAACTTTTCCAAGTGCCCATCAGTGTGCAGAGCAAACGTCCCCCAACAGGGCTCGCACACAGACGGCCCTCAGAGCTGCCCAGACCCTGGGCACAGGCAGAAGCCTGACAGGCTGCGGCTGACATGTATTTTTAAATATCTCTTTGGTAGGAAACAGATCTTTGTTGTATGCCCAGGAGTGATATATTTGGGTCTTATATTATTAAATCTTAATTTTAAAATTTAATTTTATTATTTTTTATTATTAATGTTTATTTATTTATTTATTTATTTGTAGATAGACTCTTTCTGTGTGTCTCTGGCTGCCCTGGAACTCACTGTGTAGACTAGCCTAGCCTAAGACTTTCAAAGATCCACTGGCTTCAACCTCCTTGAGTGCTGGTATGAAAGGCACGTACATTGTATTTTATCAAGTATTTTTGTATCTATGTTCACCATGGAGTTACAGTTCTAGAGGCAGGAGGATCTGGGAGAATAGAGCCTAAAAGTGAGGTGAACTAAAGTCTCATGAAATAGCCAGTTTTATTGAGAGCATCAGACAGTACTCTGAGGGTTAAGCAAGGTCACATGAGGAAAGTTCCCATGAATTCAAGCTGTGTACAATCACAAGGACAGGCATTGGTTAAAATCATTAAATAACAGATATAAGATAATGGATAATGGAGTTTTCTCACAAGCACTCAGAGTTCTCCTCACAGAGCTCCATTCTTAGACCATGTTTTCACTCATTAAAACTAACCGATGGCTTTTCTTTGTTGTTGTATCTGTGATGGTTTGGGTGAGAATGCCCCCCTCCCCCCAGACTCATATTTGAATACTTTGTCCCCAGTGGGTGGAACTGTTTAGGAAGATCAGAGGGTGTGGCCTTGTTGGAAGAGGTGTGTCATTGGTGGCAGGCACCGGGGTTTCAAAGCAGCTGCCATTCCCAGTGTTTTCTCCACCTCCTGCTTGCAGTTCTATATGTGAGCTCTCAGATGCTATTTCAGCTGTGTGCTGCCTGCTACCTCTACTCTGCCTTCATGGACTATATCCCTCTGGAGCCACAGCCCAAAAAACTTTTCCTTTATAAGTTGTCTTGGTCATGGTGTTTTGTTATATGCAACAGGGAGTAATTAAGACAGAAGTAATAATGTGCTAACCAGGGTTCTCTAAAGAACCAGAATGAATAGAATTGATACTTTTACAAGTGACTCATTAAACTGATCTACAGGCCAGCAATGGCTGTCTCATAATAGAAAGGTCACAAATCCAATTGTTTTTAGTCTATGAAGCTGGACGTCTCTGCGGTCCCAGTCCAGTAGAGTTCTAGAGGTTTTCTGTCAAGCCTTGGTTTTAAGTCTATCTTACAATACTAAAGAGGTTGGGTTTAATACCACCAGCAATGACAAGGTAGAAGAGTTCACCAGCAAAGAGTAAGGACAAGTAGGAAAATAGCAAAGCCTCCTTCTTCCACTGTCCTTTGATGTGGGCTGCCACCAGAGTGCATAGCCCAGATTTAGAATGGGTCTTCCCACCTCAAATAATTCAATTATGAAAATCCCTTGCACGTGTGTCTAGGCTCCTGGGTTTTAGAATATTCCAGATGTAGTCAAGTTGACAACCAAGGTTAGCTATCCCAGTTGGCTTCTTTGAGTTTGATACTGCTCGTCCTTGTAGTGTTTTGTGGAGGAGTTTGAGAAATGATGGCATTAGACCTTCCTTACAAGTTTGGTAGCAGAAGTTATCCATTGTGATGGGTGCCTTTAATACCAGCATTTGGGAATCAGGCAGAAGGATATCAGGGGAATGATGCCAGGACAATCAAAACTACACAGAGAGATTTTGTTTCAAAACCAAATAACAAAAAAATGGTAGTATTTAGAAATGCATTCATCTAGCCCCAGACCTTTCTTTGTGAGGAGACTGATAACGCCCATGCCGCCATGGTACCGAGTATCCGATGTAGGCCTGAGGGATTGACAGAAAACACAGACACAGGTCGTTCAGAAAAGAGACTGCCAAAGCTTTACTGAGGGACCAGCAATATATACTAGAGTCTGGGTAAAAAACAACAGGAAAAAACAATCATAGCCATAGGTCAGGCACCTGGGAAGTCCCTACCACACCGGGCAAGAAAACAGGAATCAAGCAGAATGTTTTGCTCTCAGGAAACCTGTGCAAACAGCTCAGCTGAGGGCATTGAGCTAAGCTCACTGGTGCCCAAGAGGAGACTTTTAAAAAACAGATCTGTTTTATTTTTCCATGTGTGTATGTTTGTATATGTGTACAGGTACCCATGGCATCCAGGGGGGCAACAGATCCCCAGAGCTGCAGTTACAGGTGGGTGAGAACCACCCACCATGGGGACTGAGAACTCAGTTCCTCTGCAAGAGCATTGTGCTCTCTGAAACTCTGAGCCGTCCCTCCAGCTCCATGAGAGGACTTAAAAATCACTACTTCGGTCTCCTTGTTGTGAGTCTGCTTAAGTTGTTTCTGTCTTCTGGGTTTAATTTTGATAGGTTATGTGCATTGAGAACTTTGTCCATTCCTTCTATGGTTCTCAGCTTTTTTTTTTTTTTTAAAGATTTGTTTATTTTTATTTATAAGAGAACACTGTAGCTGCCTTCAGACACACCAGAAGAGGGCATCAGATCCCATTACAGATGGTTGTGAGCCACCATGTGGGTGCTGGGAATTGAACTCAGGACCTCTGGAAGAGCAGTTAGTGCTCTTAACCACTGAGCCAACTCTCCAGTTCCCAAGTTTTTGGGTTTTTTTTTTTTGTTTGTTTTGTTTTGTTTTTTTGTTTTTTGTTTTTTTTGTTTTTTGGAGTAGAAGTTTTCCAAGTATTCCGTAAGGATCTTGCATTTCACTGGAGTTTGTTCTAACAATTCCCTTTTTTATCCATAATTTTATTAATTTGTGTCTTGTCTCTCTTTTTTGGCTAATTTGGTTGTCAGTCTTGTTAATATTTTCAAAGAGCCAACTTTTGGATTGATTTTTGTGGAATACAGTGTTTTATGTTTTATCATTTTATCAGTAAAACTTACAATAAACACATAGATACAAACTTTCCCTCCTAAGTCCCTCATGGTGTCATTTTGCTATATGTTTTGCATAGTAAGATGTATGAACAGGATTGTGCTGTATTTACTGCGAGTCTTGAGAGGTTCCCATGTGGATCTGATTCAGTGGTTATCTGGCTGAAAGGCTAGGAAAGGTTTTGATTCTTTTCTTTATTCTGCACAAAAACTAGGCTCAATTAAATTGTACCTTTCTGAAGATATTGCCATCTTTACTTCCCATCTGTGGTGCTTAATCTCAATAATCAAGGTGATAAGCTTGAAAATCACCTGGAAGATGGACCTCAAGGCATGCCTGTGGGGTATATGTAGGTAAATAGAGGTGGGAAATCCTGCCCATTATGGGCGGCACCATTCCTTAGGCTGGAATTCTGGACTATTAAATTAGAGAAAGTGAGATGATCATAAGTTTTCATCTCCCACTGCTCCTTGACTGTGGTACAATGTAACAGCCACCTCAAACTCTTGACTGTGGTGCAATGTAACAGTCACCTCAAATTCTTGACTGTGGGTACAATGTAAGAGTCACCTCAAACTCTTGACTGTGGTACAATGTAACAGTCACCTCAAACTCTTAATGCCCCCTTAAAATCTTGTTTCTGTGACTTCTGCACTATGGTGGATTACAACCTGGAGCTATGAACCAAAATAACCCCTTTCTCCCTCAAGTTGCTTTTGTCAGGGTATTTCATTAGAGCAACAGGAAAAGTAACAAATGTAGCAGCAGCTAGCTGTAGTATTAGATAGCCTACATTACTCCTAGTTGAGAAATGTACTATTAGGGATTCCTTTACTAAACCGACTGATCATGGAGCTACACCCAAGGAGTCCTAAGGAGTCACCCTAGAGTGGAAAAGCACAGTGTTGATAGAAAGTTCAACTATAAAAATACCTTTTACTGTAACTTTATTTCTTGTAATTTGATGTTGTGAAGAAAACAAGAAACCAGTTGTCCAGCTTTGGAGCTCTAAATTCTGGGAAATGGGGCGTTTTGGGTTTTGTTTTGTTTTGTTTGTTTTGGGTCAAACAGGAAATCCAGGGAAAGTCAGCATTCTAGCCTACCCTGCTAGGTAGGCCCTCTACACCAACCGAGTCCAAGGGCATTTGGCTCAGATGACGAGCGCCATCTGCAGGCAGGATGCTGGAAATTGGAGAAAGATGCTTGGATACTGCTCAGCATTATTTATGTTTTGTTTTTGTTTTGTTTTTTTTGTTGTTGTTGTTTTTTATTTTTGTTTTTTTGAGACAGGTTTTCTCTGTACAGCCTTGGCTGTCCTGGAACTCACGCTGTAGACCAGGCTGGCCTTGAACTCAGAAATCCACCTGCCCCTGCCTCCCAGAGTGCTGGGATTAAAGGTGTGTGCCATCATTGCCCAGCTAGCATTATTTAAAGATCAGGAATTAAAAAAAAAATTCTCTTCCATAAATCTCTAATCTTCTATGTACTGATTCAGTTCTTTGGTATTAAATAACAGTATTCAAGTTCCGTCTTTCTCCAAATAATCTTTGAACTTGACAGACCTTGAGATAGATTTCATATCTTTCTTACACTCACATCTGACAAACTTTAACGCAACCTCAGGGACATAGTATTACAAAGTATACAAGCAAACTAAGCACTTAGTGATGATAAATCATAAAGAAAATCATTCTAAGACAATTCTTGAGTTCACATATGCTTTTACCATTTACTGTAAATGGAAGCAAATTTGCACATTGTAACGAATGTGTTTCTTTTTATAGAGAGAACTAAATCATGGCTCAGTATTTGCTCCTGCAGGACATGAAGCCTTTTCAACTTTTTTTTCAGAATATTTTTTATTTTAAAATTGCTAATGCTAAGAACCCTACTTTGAATTAAATACATAATATAAAATGGCAGAAGCATGTTTAGGACCATTTTAGAACTTGGAATGGAAATTCTTTCTTAATCACAAGCCAAAATTCATTGAAAGAAATGTAATTATATTTATTTTTTATTTTAAGTGTATAGGTATTTTGTCTGCATGTATGTCTATGCACCATATGGGTGAAGTGCCCACAAAAGCCGGAAATTTGTACTGGATTTCCTGGAACTGGAGTTACAAGTGGTTTTGAGCTACTATGCAGGTGCTGGGAGTCGAACCTAGGTCCTCCGGAAGAGTAGCCAGTTCTCTTAACCGCTGAACCAATTCTCCAGCCTCTGAAGTAGGCTGAATTAAAACTAAACATTCTAACGTGGTAGGATCCAAAGATAGACAAATTTGTCATGCTGACAAATGATAGCAGGGACATATTAAAAGTCTGCTTTCTATTACTAAGGTTTTTTTTTTTTTGTAAGAACAGAAACATTGTATACAGTAAAAACTGCAATTCATGTCATAGTCTCTCATCTGAGCCCAGTGGTTCAGAGAGTGTTTACTGGTTTATTGTCTGGTGTAAATTGCACGTGTGTGCTCAGAACACGGCTTCGGTGATACCAGGAGACAGCACCGGTAAGCACCGGAATGCTATGCAGTTGATTTTGATGTAATTTCTGGTCATTGTGCCTTCGGAAACCTTTCAGTGTTACCAAGATTTTCTCAAGTCTCACACTGAGTTGTGCGGCCTGTCGGATTGCAATCTACAGAGAAATGGGACCTATCTGTAAAAAAAAAAATGTAAAAACCGCCTAGATCTTTACCCCCACCTCCAGCTCCGGTTCACAATTTTCGGTCACAATGTCTAGCCACTGGCGCCTGGAACATCCTGGCTGATACCACCAATATCTTCCACATCCCTTCTTTGTAACAACATTTGCCCAGCTAGGGCTTTTCTGTTTTCAAAAATATTTAACGCCAAGAAACAAAAATAACAACTTTCTGAGCCCAAACCTCCATCCCTCTACTGCTGCCTGACCCTCAGGTTTTCCTGTTCAGCCAACCTTCTGGAAAGATCTGGATATTTTTGCTGCCTCTGCTTCCTTTCTTTTTTCAGACCTCGGTCCTCTTCAGACTTCCCCGCCCCTCTTCCCGTTCTCCATCAATGTTACCAGGGGACCCCAGAGGGCCACCATACCCAAGCCCTGGAATGGCAAAGTCTGCCTATAATATATGTCCCTAACATTTACTTATCCCGCATTGAGGACCCACAGATTCCCAGCCTCTTCTCATCCCTGTCACAGGCGGCCCACCTCACTCCTGTATTCACTACTCAGCCTCTTGCTTGGACCACTCCTAGATGAACTTTTCATATCCTTCCGCCAGTCTTGCCTCCAGTGGCAACTTAGAGGCCATCACGTTCTTCAGCGGGGTTCTTAAGAGCCCTCTCTGTAGCACCCAGGTTAGCCTGGCTTCTCTCCTGTCAAACTCAACCACCATGCAGCAGCCTAAGTGACTTTGTGCAAGTGACCCACAGAGCCGCGTCACCCTAGGTCATTTCTCAATAGCCCTTAAGCTCTCGGGTGCCCCATCCCTTGCCCATCCATGCTTCCGGATCTTTCCACAAGGGCTAGGGGCCCTTGCTCTGTTACTCCAACAGCACCTGTGTATTTCTCCCCAGAGCTGTCTACTGTCTCCTGTGCCCCCGTACCTGTGTCCCTCTGTTGAACACCCAGAAACCATGGACGCCCAGCACGCAGTCCTCAAAACTGGGAGTGTGTAAGCACCAAGTGTGCACTGATGAGAAAACTCAGACTTCAGAAGCAGGAAAGGCAGGTCAAATCCCAATGGGTGGTCCCCAAGTGAGCAGGGAGCATCTTGAGAAGATCATTTTGAGAGCCCCTTTCTTCTCTTCTACAAAGCGGGGGTTTCAGGTATACAGAAACTATCCTAGTGATGGAGCAAAGCTCAGCTGGAGCCCTGGTGGAGTGCGGGCGGAGCCCAGCTAGGGAGCCGCTATGGAGGTGGCCTAGACCGCGGTGGAGGATAGAGGACCATCAGCTCCCTGGGATTGATTCGCTTCTACTGAGGGCAGGAGAACAAAGTGGGGGGAGTGTGTGTGTGTGTGTATGTGTGTGTGTTGTTGTTGTTGTTGCACTATTTCAATCCCAGGACAGTGACGTGAAGATAGAAACTAAGGGCGGGGAGGGATTTCCAGGAAATGAAAGCGAAAGAAATTAACTCATGTTAAAACTCTCAGCAGTTTTGGGCGAACCAGCAGTCGCTGCTTCCTAGTTCAGTCAGGATGGCAGCATCGGGTCACTTCCCGCTGCTGGTCGAGGGCTCTTGGGGCCCCGACCCCCCGAAGAACTTGATCAACAAGTTGCAAATGTACTTCCAGAGCCGTAAGAAATCTGGAGGAGGGGAATGCGAGGTCGTCCCGGATCCCGGGAACCCGGCACGCTTCCTAGTGCTCTTCTTCCCGGAGGATGGTGAGGGGCGCGAAGGTCGGGGAGGGTCGCCTCTCGCGGGGTTCGGGGCTCAGCACTCGGCTGCAGCCTGGTCGGTCGGAGCGGGAGATCGTGGAGGCAGAATCTGGGTGGCGAGCGCAACCCTGAGTGGCGTTCCCGTCGCCTTTCCAGTCGCTCCCTGGAGCTATCTGTGAACCTTCCCGTGCTGTTTTGTTGTTGCTGTTTTAACTGTCCTGTTTTTATTATTCAGGTGGGGCAGGAAAAGAATTAAGAAACGTGAGTCAGCTAGCACTGCAGGTTCTATAGGAGATGAGTTTGAGAAGGGAAAAGCCCTGGAGCTCTTGTGCCACAGTCGGGGGTGGGGGTGGGGGCGGAGGGGAGGCGGGTCTTGTTCCTGCCTTGTCTTTCAGCCCTGAGGTGGCTGTAGGCTTTGAACCCAGGTTGGGGTGGGGACTGGGGGTATTCCCCCACCTCCGGAAGGCCCCTGAACAGTTAAGCAGTTGAATGTTCCCCACCTCTGTCCGTCTTCTGCAAAGTTGGCCCAGCCTTGATAGCGTGCTCAGGTGGGTGAGTGGAAGTCCCAGACCTGTGGCTTCCGGAAAGCCACCATTTGTTAACACCTGAGATTTTGCAGACCAGGGTCATCCTCAGGATGCAGAATGGAGGAAACATTTGGGCCAGAGGAGAGGCAAGGAGGCTGAGGAGGCCAGGCAGATAACGGTCCAGCTGAGACTCAAGAAGGAAAAAAAATGAAAGTAAGAGAAAGGTGTAACACAGGGTTTCAGGAAGCCAGGGTAGGAGGGCACGAGAGACCTGAGTGGCTCTGCCCCCTTCCAGAAAGCACAGGTCTGATTTCACAAGGGAGCACTCAAGGGGGCAGCTGGTAGAAGAATCGCATTTTCACTTTTCCTAGATCAGCGGCTCTCAACCTTTCTAATGCTGCAGCCCTTTAACACAGTTCCTCAGGCTGCGGTGACCCCAACCACAAAATTATTTCTGTTGCTACTTCATAACTATAATTTTGCTTACTATTATGAATCATAATATAATTTCCGTGAGATCATTAGATCCTAAGGGGTTGCGACCCACAGGTTGAGAACTGCCGTAGAGGGGTCCCGGTTGGATTCCAGCTGTCAGTATCCCAGTAGACATGACCCGTACAGAGAGCATTTTTTCTCTAGACTGCCACTATCCTCAAATGTTGGTCACATGTTAGGGGCATCCTAGTCACTGGCATCCTAGTCACAGAGAGGTTGGGGTAACTAGACATCTCCGGCTTCATTTTAGACACTGTAGTACAGTGAGTGTCCGCTGAATAGGGATCGTGGACCACCAGCCCTCTGAAGTGACCTGGATATGCTAAACATTAAAAAAATAATCTCTGTTGTTTATTGAGAACCTCAAACCAACAAAATAGATTAAAATATTGGTAGTATACTGAAATACACAGCACGGAAAAATAATCGTTGTGATAATACAATTCCAGTTTTAGCCTTTACAGCAGACCCCTGGGCTGGCCAGGTGACAGCCCTGAAAGACAGGGCTCACAACGAAATTCACCTAAACCAGATCTCTGCTCAGCTTTCTCCCTAGGGGTCCCCTAGCCCACAGTCCCCCACTTCTTCCAGACTTCTCCAGGTCATTCTTCTGGTTTCACTCCCAACACAGGTGACCCAAAATCTATTAAAGTTTAACCCTGTTGAGGGGCAGTCTTTAGGGAGACTAGAATCTCTATTCACTTTCGGTTTCCTATTTGAGACACTGTTTCCTCAGTAGCAAGTCATCTGGAATTTCCCTGTAACAGACTTAAACAGCGTTGTTTCTTTCCCGTAGAGAGCACCACCCTCTGACCCAGAAGTAACCTGAGCGGGCCTAACTATTCACATCTATCTATAATAGCTGGATGGTGCTACTGAGCCCCCCAGAATCCCCTTCCCAGTAGAAATCAATATATAGAGGTAGGAATTGGAAGATCTGACCTTTGTAGGCTAACTGGATTTGTATGCTATAGAGGATATGCCGACTTACTGTATTTCCCCCCCTTAGGACTTTGAACCTGCCAGGCAGTTGCTCTATAAATGAGCTATCCTCTCAAACCCTAACTCTAAACACAGTAAACCCCATTTCACATGGGCACACTTTATCATACTTTCTAGTCCCAATCTGGCTCCTGTTTATTGTGCAAGGGCCTAGGAATCCTTGAAGTAAGAAAACTCATCTTCTTAAAAAGAAGTTAAGTAAACAAATAAATAAATAAATAGTATCTTGCCAGGTGGTGGTAATTTATGCCTTTAATCCCAGCACTTGGGAGGTAGAAGCAGGCAGATCTCTGAGTCAGGCCAGCCTGGTCTACAGAGTGAGTTCCAGGAAATCTAGGCATTCACAGGGAAGCACTGCCTCAAACAAACACAGAAACAATCAACAACAAAGATTTATTTTTATTGTATGTAAGTCTTTGCCTGCATTTGTCTGTATACCACATGCTTGCAGTGTTTGCAGAGGCCAGAAGAGGGCGTCAGATCCCCTGGAACTGGAGTTACAGACTGTGTAGGTTGGTTATGTGGATGCTGGAAACCAAATCTGGGTCGTCTAGAAGAGCAGCTAGCATTCTTAAACATGAGGCCATCTCTCCAACCCTAGAACCCATCATTTTCTTAAGTCAAACTGAACATAGATGACCTGAGGTGGGCACAAGGGGGAGGTGAGACACCAGAATTGTACCTCCTCCTCCCAGATACACATGTTGGGGATCGTATACTGTTGTTGCCGCCTTTGCTTTCTGAGGGTATTCATGTCCATACAAACTGCACACAATCTACGAAGAGGTGGGCATGTCTGGATGCCTTGGATGGACTTTACCAAAGTCCAGGGTAGAAGAAAAGGAGCAAAACACATAGGTACATGACATTAGGTCACGGGCTTCCATTATGGTCATGTAGCGCGCAGTCCTCTCAATAGCCCAGTACTGCTTCTCTGGAAACTCCTGTTGACTCTCAGAATACAGTTAGAGCCAGATGTTCCTTCCTAGATGGATTATAACCCCTGCATCTGGGGGGAACGTCTGAGCGAGGCCCCCTTTGGCCTGCCCTCTGCATACCTGAGGTAGGAGAGCATCACGCCGGCCTTCTCTCTTCATGGCTGAGGCAGGAGAGCTATCACGCGATACGCTCTGAGGTCATTAGAGCAGCCGCTGAGCTGAACAAGAGACCAGCATTTGGCTGCAGCTATGAACAGCAGAGGCTCCCCCTACCTCTCTCCTAGACCTGTTCTCACCATCTTCTATGCTGGCCACGCCCCTCCTGTTCCTTTCAGTTCTCCCTGGTCTGAGCTACACTGATTTTCCTCTTCTCTCTCTGGCCACTGCTTCTGATGCTTGAAGTTTACGTTTCCATAACTCTTCATGTGATTGACAGCATTTCCAGAGAGTACATTAAGTGGGGAAACCTGCTCCAGAGGCTTTTATTTCTCTTACAGCCATCCAGGTGGTTTATGACAGAGTTGGAAATCAAATGACAAGGCATTGGACTCGGCTCAGTTTTTACTGTAGTTCATCTGTCTGGTACTCTAATTCTGTTTTTGCAAATCTATTCTATTTTTTTATGCCCCCTTCATTACTAAATATGGGCTCTTTATCATTGTAAGCTAAGGTGTTGGCTGAAATGGCTGGACTCCTGGTCATTCTGATAATGGCCATCTGGGCCACTTCCCTAAAACATGACTTTGGTATGACCAGTTGTCCCTGTAATTGTTACCTTCAGTGCCTACTGAGTATAGAAGTAGGTACTATACTACTAAACTCTTTATACTTCTTCAGTGTAATACACTTAGCACAAGCCGGGTGTGGTGGTGCACACCTGTAATCCCAGCACTTGGGAGGCAGAGGCAGGTGGATTTCTGAGTTCGAGGCCAGCCTGGTCTACAGAGTGAATTCCAGGACAGCCAGGACTACACAGAGAAACCCTGTCTCAAAAAAACCAAAAAAAAAAAAAAAATAAATAAAAAAAAAATACACTTAGCACAGAGACTCAAAACTACCCATATTAACCTCATTAGTCGCTAAGAAGACTGAGGCTTCCTAACTAAGATTTGTTTAGCAGGAAGCTTAGGGTGTTCACCAGAGTTCTGTTATTGTGACAATGTATCTGATATAATGAACTTGAATAGAGGAAGGGTTTATCTAGGCTCAACAATTCTGGAGTTTTCAGTCTACAGTCAGTGGACCTGCTGCTTTTGGGCTAGTGGCACAAGGCAGTACACCCTGTCAAGAACTCTTGTCTATGAAGTGACAAAGGTAGAAAAGGCAGGGAATTGCAGGATCACCCTATCCTCTTCCTTCCATAGAACGGGTTCCCAGTGATCTTACTTCCTTTCCTTAGGCTCCACCCCTTAAAGCTTCTCACACTGCTAGCGCTATGAGCTGGGGCATCGAGTTTGTAATTTCAAGCCCGCCGGGAAGCACTCCATAAGTAATCTAAAGCAGTGAATTATAGAAAGTAAGCAGGGCATGGCACTTCACGCTTTGACCAGAGCACTTGGGAGACAGAGGCAGGTGGATCTCTGTGAGTCCAGCCTGGTCTCTTAGATTTACAGAGCAAGGTCTAGGCTAGCCAGGACTACATGGTAAGACTTTGTCTCAACAACAGCAGCCCAGTAAGTTTAGGGGCTGGGGAATGGATGGCTCACTAAGTAAGAGAGCCTGTTGGGAAGGTGTGAGGCTAGAGTTTGAATCTCCAGCAGCCTTGTAACAGCTGGGCATGGCTAGGAGTGCCCAGTGTAGTGTAGACAGTAGAGACAGCAGATCCCAGAGCTCCCTGGCTGGCAAGCCAAGCTGTAAGGATAAACCTCAAGCTCAGTGAGATACCGGGTCAGTTCCCAGTCCAGAAGGGAGGGAGGGAAATACTCAGCATCCTGCCTTGGCCTCCACAGGAGCAGGGTGCACATTCATCCACACGCACCACAGGCACACAACACGATAATGCACACAACGGAAGTTTAAAGCTGAGATTCAAATCCATCTGTTAAGTTTTCCTTCCACAGAGTTTGCTTCTTAGAGAAGCTGGCCGAGTTGCTGACTCAGAATGGGGGCGACCGTAGAGGGCACGTAAATAATTATGTAAGTAAAGAGTGCCTGCGGTTTGGCTTAAAACTTTTTTTTTTTTTTAACATTTCAGTGCGGCAGAACGTTCTGGAGAAAGGGAATCATGAGTTAGCGTGGCAAGGAAAAGGAACATTCAAGTTGACTGTCCGGTTGCCTGAAGACCAGGGTGAAGCCTCAGGCTCTAAGGAGGTAAGGAAGGCATCTCCAGAAGAGGTAAGGAAACCTAGGGAGGGGACTCAAGAGGATACAGGGTGGTATTCCAGGCATGTGAGGAGCTCAGTGATGGATATATGATAAAGATGTGCTGGGTGAGGTGGCTCATGCCTTAAATCCCAGCTCTAGAGAGGTAGAGGTAGGCAGGGTTCAAGACTAGCCTGGTCTATATAGTAAGTCCAGGCCACTCAAGACTATATAGTGAGACTGTCTCAAAAAAAATAAAATAAAATAAAGGAAAGATGGTAGACCAAGGCCCAAGTCACACTAGTGAGAAAACAGCAGCCTGGAGCTGTGGCGGGAGGGAAGGCTATGAACAATGAAGAATCTGTTACTTTATGACACTTTTGGAAGAGTCAAGATTGGAGAGGTGCAATAGTAATGAATTCAGGGTGTCTAAGTTTGTATCTGTTTGTCTTGGTTTCTTTATAACCAGCAGCCTGCCATCTTGAGAGGCCAGCAGTGCACCTGTACTGTTCCCTCAGTTGTGAAGGAGATTGCCAGGGACCTCTGTGAATCACATGCTCTGTGCTCATACAGTAATCATAAAATAAGTACTATGTGTCGAGAAAGTATGAGCTGAGTTGTCTCACCTTTGGCATGGGCTGGGGGCCCTTGTGTGCGTCTCATTTCATCGTTCATTGTTGTGGTCAGCAAGAAGATGCACTGTGACATATAGCCTCGGATGTATTCAGCAGCTCATTCCCAAGTATATCCATATCATTTCAATTTAGCTTATGCCTCCCGTCTGGCCCAAGGGATGTCTTATTTATATAAAGAAGCGGTTTGGGTATTAATGCTTTCTTACTATTCTGGTTTCAGGAATCCAAGACAAAAGAAGATGCTGGGAAACCAGGTAAAGTCTCAGCTAGGGTGGCGGTTTTATGTTTTTTAAACACGTTGCTTGAGAGATTTTCCCTCCAGAGTCACACCATGCAGGATCTGCTGGACTTGGAGCTGCCTTGGAGCTCTCAGCCAGATGTCTATGAAGAGTTCCCTCAGGGAGCCCCTCTCAGGGAACCCTCCCCTCAGGGAGCTCCCCTCAGGGAGCCCCTTCAGCTCTTAGAGCTTCCATTGGAAGAAGAGGACCACCTCTTTCTGGTGCTGGGAGATGTCTGCAGATGAGGAGTGGGGAAGGGGACCTGGAAGGTGGTGATGGATGCTTGTGCCTGGGTGGCAGAGACCAGCAAGGACGTGTAGTGGATGCTGTGTGGCTCTCTGGGTATCAATGCTCTGTGAGCATCGGGTGTGTCTTCAGTAGACTATAGCTCCCCAGCTCCTCCTTCCTCACCTGCTGCTGCAGGAACAGCCAGCACTGGGGCCGGGCTGGGGTCTCCTGTTTCACTAGTGGTAGGCAGGGCCCATTTCCTGCCCCATGCTTTAATGAAGGAATGACTAATATCGGTATAAAGGGTAACAAAGCAATAACCATACCAGATAAGATAAGCTAGAGCAAAGGAGAAGCAGACACTTAGCCCCAGGGAAAGGAATTCTTTCTTTCCTTCCTTTACTCTTTGCCTTCTGGCCTGGAGAGCAGGCCTCTGGCTGAACCTGAAGTTTGCCCTTTGGCTAGGCTCGTTGGCGGGGGAACTCTTCCTATCTGTCAGTCCCCACCCTCTATCCTGGGCACACATAGCCATGATCAGCTGTTACAGGGTGCTGGAGGTTCAAACTCTGGGATTCCTACTTAGGCAATAAGCTATCTTACCTGGTGAGTCATTCCTCATTAATAATGTTATAGCGTTAATCTTTAAACTGTTACTTTGTTTAGCATGAGTGTGGGCACCGCCTCAGATAGCCGTGCTTCCCTGGTGTGAGCCAAAGAGTAGTACTCTACTTCAGTGAACGTCTGACGAGCCACAGCCGCATGCTGTGGGCCAGCGACACGGAGACCAGGGGAGATACGCCACGCTTTTAGAAGCTCTGCCCCGTAATTAGAGTTTCGTACTTGTGAGACGTATATGAGGGATGATATTTAGTCCTCAGAAAGACAAAGCAGAAAAAAGTAATAAATTAATGATAATAGCAACAAGAAACAATGCTATGTGTTAGTTTTTGCTGTTGTTTTTGGTTTTTTGAGACAGAGTTTCTCTATGTAGCCCTGGCTGTCCTGGAATTCACTCTGTAGACCAGGTTGTCTTTGAACTTACAGAGATCTACCTGCCTCTGCCTCCCAAGTGCTGGGATTAAAAGTGTGCACCATCACACCCGGCTCTACCTTTTAGTTTTTAATTCACTAAAGCAAAAGCTTCATTATGTAAGGTTTCCTTTTATCTGAGTTATCCAAGAGGTAGGGAAAATTGGGTGTTGGGGGCCGTGTCTTAGGACAATTTACTTTGATAATACCTTACACCTTTCATTCCCATTTCCAAATTTTTCAGGTGATTCGGGTACAACACATTCTCCCAGCAGTGGATCAGAAAAAACAGAAGATGACCCAAAAGAGCGTGGAAGCATTTCCTCCATGGTGGCGTTTGAAAATCTGCCCGAGAAGGTCTCAGAGATGGTGCTGACCTTCCTGGTGGAGAATATAAGTGGCCTTCTCAGTGATGACTTTAAGGTGGAAGTGATCCGAGATTTCGCTGTTGCCGTGGTTACCTTTCAGAAGCCTATAGGTGAGCTCCAGGGGCCACTGCGTTCCCAGTCCTCTGCACCCCACACCCCAGCATCTGAGACATCTCTGAAAGTTTGGTTCTTTGCTCTAGTGAGTAAGAGTCCTCTAAGACAATACAGATGCTTTGCCCCTCAAATTATTGAAAGAGAAACAAATTAATGTTGAGGTCAAATTTGGAGATATATATAAAATTATATTTATATATATAATTTTATTGATTGATTGATTGATTGATTGGTTTTTTGAGACAGGGTTTCTCTGTGTAGCCCAGGCTGTCCTGGAACTCCCTCTGTAGACCAAGCTGGCCTCGAACTCAGAAATCCGCCTGCCTCTGCCAAGTGCTGGGATTAAAGGCGTGTGCCACCACCGCCCGGCGATAGACTGCCTTTTATTATATGACTGCTTAAATCGGGCTGGGGTGGAGTTGGGGAGAAAGTCCAGATGAAGGAGCTTGAACTTTTACATCCCTGGGAGGATTAAAGACTGACTTGTTTCTGTGCTCCACTTATTGAGAGGCAATAATGGCACCAGACTTAGCCTAGTACTTGTTGTAAGTCAGGCATCTGCTACCCTCTGCTTGTTAATTTATTCGTTCCTTTCAGTAACCCTAGGACAGGGGCTCAGTGGTGCTGAGAGACTGAGGAACTGGATTTGAGCCCACACTGCGCACCTCTTCTCCCCTCTCTCCTGCCGCTTTACCCTCCGTCTCCCTGGTAGAGCCCCTCTCATGGTCATACACGCCGAGATGAGGGAGCCTGGAATGAATGCCCTGACCAGCAAGATGGCAGACCAGCAAAGGCACTTACTACCAACCTTACAGCCAGAGTTTGATCCCTGAGACTCATATAAGTTGTCATCCATCCTCCAAATGCACGCACACACATGCACTTGTGTGCACACACACAAACATGAAAAAACAAAACAAGGTCATTGCTTCAAGCAAGTACCATCTCCACCTAGAACAGGGCAAATTCCAAAACCAAGCCCCCACGTCCCATGGCCACGGCAGGGAGGTGTCAGTCAAACTCACAGGAGATGTGGTCAGAATTCTAGCTCTGTCACTTAACGAGTTGTATGAAGCTCACCAAGTTATTATCTTCTCTGTTCCTTATCCACTCGTGCATAAAAAGGGGGTGGCCATTATCTAAATTCCTGCGATGATTAAGTGAGATGCTACTTAACATAGTACCTGAGGCATGGTATGGATTCAATAAACGGCACTATTATTACTTCAGGGTTATTACTTCTTGTAAAGAGAAGTTTATAGATTTGTTTATGTGTATGCTTTGCTAGTGTGCATGCAGTGCCAACAGTGGCCAGCAGAGGGCATTGGGTTCCCTGGAACTGGAGTTATATATGGCTGTGAGCTTCCAGGGGGATGCTGGAATCTGAAACACTTCATAACCCTCTGCAAAAAGGCACTGAGTGCTGTTAACCTCTGAACCTTCTCTCCAGTCCCCCTCCCCCCATAAAGAGAAATGTAAAATTCAATGAACTAGCTTCTATTCATTGAGCAACAGTCTTGAACACATACTGTGTTAGTTTTCTGCTACTGTAACAAATAACCTGAGCCCATCAGCCTATCAAAAGCAAGGTTTATTCTAGCTCACAGTTTTGCGTGGCCTCATTACTTGATCAGTTAGTCCTGTTGCTCTGGGGCTTCTGGTGAGGAAGTAGACATGATGACAGCATGTGGAAGACTATTTGTCTCTGTGACTAGGAGAGACAAAGGGGGCGGGAGGCCAGGGTCACTCGATGAAGGGAGCATTTCCCACAGGCCCCACGCATTAGGTGAGCCACCACTTCTCAATAGCACCATGTTGAGGGCTAATCCTGTTTACACATGAGCCTCTGAGACAGTTTAGATCCAAACTATAGCCATTGTTTGGGCCATGTACCAGCTTAGGGACTGGGGCACAAGGATGAATTAATTAACCATAGTTCCCTCTCTGGAGGAACTCAGCCTGGGAGCAGGAAGGAGGTGGCATGTATGTAAATGAACAATGAAGATGAAAGAGAAGTCATCTCGGCTGTGGTAGAATCTGTGAGGGGTGGGACGTGCCTCGCTGGGCTTATCTGAGTATGTGACCCAGCAGTGCTGCCTGGCTATGCCCAAACGAGCCCGAGCTTGTTCACAGCACCTTTGTTGCCTCCCTTCATCCACTTGGCAACCATCCTTTAGAGGGCGACCCTGCTTCAAACTAGAGACCACCTAGAGACATACCCTTGAGTCTGAGTTCCCAGCTTTACCGGTTCCTTACTGCCTCTCTAAAAGGCGATTCATTTGTGTTCAGTCATTGGGAAAATGAAATACAAGCAAGGACTTGTATTCATTTATTCCCAGATCCCAGCACAATAATTGGCACATAGTAGGACCACCATCACCATGTTAATTAAGAGAACTAGTTGGGCTGAGTCCTGAAGGGTAAATAGGACCAAGTGAGAAAATGGAGAAGGATGTAGACATAGCTATGGTGGCGTGATTTGATTTGATCTTCAGTATCACAATGAAATAAAGATGTCTCCCATGATGGAGAAGGGAAGTGCAGACACAGGCAGTTGTATATGCAAGGACAAGAGAGGAGGATTTTAAAAACATGACTGTTTTTTTTGTTGGTTTTATGGGTACATGAAGACAAAATTGAAAGAGTTACTTGGATGTGAGTTTAGCTTCAGTTGTCTGGCTGTGGGTGTGGGCTCTGTGAGAAAATGGGGCGAGGTTGCGAGGAAAGCCCTCAGGAAGGTGGGCAGTGGGTAAAGGACAGCTCAGTAGCAGAAAATACAGCAGTTGGTAGCTCTCCTCAGATGTAGCCATTTCTTCAATACTGTATAGAGATGCCATCGGAATTTTCTCGTTTTATATTTGTTTTGTAGATACCAAAAAATTTATTGTTGACTGTATCAGCCACCGTGCAAATCAACAGCTCCAGCTCGTCCCGAGACTTCTGGAACCCACAAATGTAGTCAGGGTGGAAAACCTGCCTCCTGGGGTGGATGATTACCAGCTGCAACTCTTCTTCGAAAACCCTTTCAACGGGGGCGGAAAGGTCGCCCGAGTTGAATGTTTCCCGGAAGAGAGTTCGGCTCTGGTTGAGTTTTGTGACATCAAAGGTCTGTGTCTCAGCCAGCCACTCCGCGCACAAGCCATATGGTTGGCCATTGCAGCAGTTACTTAGACCCTTGTGTGTTTGACCATTCTTCCGTCAGGAATGTCACCCATCTCTCGTGCGCCTGGATTTGGTGCAGAATGAGGCAGTGATGCAGGCTCTCAGGGAGCAGCACGTGCTGATGGGAGATGAAGCAGAGCCTCCTGAATCCATGACTGGAAGAATTGTCATTCTCAGAGCTTAAGCTAGGCTCTGCTCACAGAGAGAGATTGTGATTCTATCCCCACATTGATTCTCAAATAGATTTCAACAAGGTTAGATAAAGATACATATAAATATAGTTCTACAATGCATTTATGTTTCTCCCTTCTTTTACCACTGTGCCGAGGGAAGACTTATGGGGATATCTTCTCATAACCTCAGGAGGGAGACTGAAGGTCATATTGATGATAAGGTCTTCAGTGGTTTCCAGTCAGAATAGACGTGAGTTTGAATCCTGATTGGGGTTCACTGGCTTTTGATCTTTAACCCTCTACCCTTTGGTTTTCTCGTTTGTAGAGATAGCACATTAGGAGTTACCTCAGAGGAGTGCTGGGAGAAACCAATCCCTGTGTAGTGCTTGTCCAGGGGTGGTGCCGGGTTCATGTTAAAGGTCACTCGGGCTGTCCCAGGTCCTACCTCTCTGGAGCTGCTGTGGGAGGTTGGGCCTACATCTTTGGGCCTCTGAAGGTCACATTCTTTCCTTACCTGCGCTAGGACCAAGTCACACACAAGGAAATTACTTTTTAGCATTTTTCTACCATGGGTACTGTTTAAATCCAAGTTGTTGCTGGAGTGACTCTAATTTCCAAGCTGCTGCTACTTAACACTCACCCCACAACTATAAAAATGTAAGATGTGAGGGGAGTCCTACAGGATGAGAAAGAGACACAGAGACAGAGAAAGAGAGAGATACAGAGAGACACAGAGACAGAGACACAGAGACAGAGAGAGACACACAGAAACAGACACAGAGAGACAGAGACAGACATAGAGACAGAGAGACAGACATAGAAACAGAGAGAGATACACACAGAGAGACAGAGACACAGACAACACAGAGAGACAGAGACTCAGAGACAGAGAAACAGAGACACAGAGAGAGAGAGACAGAGAGAGAGACAGAGACACCCCCCTTCTCTCTCATGAATAAGAGTGTGTTCACCCAGGGGCAGTTGAGGTAGCGATTCTGGTACACACGGTGGCTGGGAGATTATATTGGGGAAGGCCTCTGGGGCTGGGCTCTCCAGCGACTGTGAGGATGATTTTGATTGGGTTATAGGGGCAAGAACATGGGTCATGGACTTGAGTTGGCAGTTAGCTCAGATGCCTCATTCTGTGGAGCCCTGATGTTTCCCAGCCTCGGCTTTCTCAGCTGAAGCTAAGGCTATAATATATCTCTACCTGAGAAGGTCACTGTCAGGATTAAAGGCATTAAATCCATGTACAAGGTCTGGGAAAGTGATACAGAGTGAAGTGAATTATGTTCCTTCTGTGAAGATATTAATAAACTGAAGTATGAAAGTTAAATTCCGGAGCTATACAGGAAGAGACATGCTACAGTCTTTCACTCTGAGGATTAAAATGTTCTTTATGTTGATACATACATCAGCCAAGTGCCTGCATCCAAGTTTGTATCTGCTTCTTACTGTGTCACATATATCAGTGACATCAGGAAAACAATAGAATCTAGCATGATTCTGTATAGAGGATATAAAGTAATTATTGCATTAAATAAAGCCTGCCTTTGTGAAGTTAGTGTGTATCAGTTTATATCTTGCTTATAGGAGAATGCTATCTTTAAGTTCTTTAAACATCAGAGACTTTTAACCTCTAGAAAAGTTTGTTTTGTTTAGTGTTCTTTTGAAATGTGTGACATTGAGATTATTGCTACTTATTAATTTGTTTTTTGTTTGTTTGTTTTGCTTTTAAAGTATTAGACACTATAATGGCCAAGACACACAGTTACAACAAGATGCCACTGTCCGTCTTCCGCTATTATCCCTCTCTGGGCACAGCCTTGTATGGTGAGGAGAAGCCTTTAGTCAAGCTTCCAGCACCGTTCCAGGAGTCTCTGGAGCTTCCTCTGTGGAAGTTCTTTCAGAAAAATAATCATCTGATTGAGGAGATAAATAATGAAATGAGGCGTTATTACTGTGAGCTGACATGGTCTGAAGACAATGGTAAACTGACCATCAGACCCACTGCAACCTTAGCCAGTCATAGACGGAGCATCAAGACCTGGCAGAGAGACGCATCCGCAGCGTTCTGTGGCATCAAGTCTAAATATGAAGTGAAGTTGTTTGAAGTGTGCTCGCCAGTGTGGGACCTCATAAAGCATGAGCTTGAGTCAGGAGATGACAGGGTTTTGATTGAGTTTGAAAAGGAGAGTCTACATGTAGCAGGAAAATCAGAAGACGTGCAAGGCATTAGCCAGCAAATCAGGGAACTAATAGAGAGCACCACTGAAAGGCTCAGAAGGGAAGAGCAGAGTCTGAAGGAGAGAGTGACCATTTCCCCGGGAAAGCATTTTCTTTTGCACCACAGTGGCTTCCTGAATGATCTAAGCAAAGAGTTCCCAGAGATGGAGATCTCTTATGATGCCACAACTCAGTTCCTGTGCCTTAAAGGCTTCCGTGCAGATGTGTACAAAGTAAAGTGTGACATCCAAGAAAAGGTGTTTTCCATGGCTCAGAAAGCTGTTCAGGTTTCTTCAGAAGTCTTTGCATTTCTGCAGCAAGTAGACAGTGAGAGATTCTCCAAGACTCTTTTCGAGAACATTCTTGCCACATATGAGCTGAGAGGTACAGCCCTTTTCTTGATTGGAAGTTCTTCCAATGATCTGGCAGACGCCGAGGAAAAAATGCTCAGTGCTTTAAGTCATAAGCACATTGAAGTTGAGGACAAGGAGGTTCTGAAAGGCAATGTCTGGAAGAATAAAGTTAAACCTCTGCAAAAGAAACACAAATCTTGTGCCACCATTATGGTCAAGAATGAACTGAGTTCGGGAACCCCGGCTGAGGTCATTGTTGCAGGCTGTGTGAAAGAAGTGAATGAAATCTACAGGCAGCTTTTTGGGGTTTTGGAAACCAATATGAAAGTTGAAAGAGTGGTTAAAATCGAACCATCCTTGATTATTGACTATTTAAAGACAGACAAGAGGCTATCATCGAAGAAGGGAAACATGCATGTGAATTTTAAGCCCACAGGTAATCCAAACAGCATTTTGCTAACTGGCTCCAAGAGCAAAGTTCTAGAGTGCATGAATATAGTGAAGGAAATCCAGGATTCAGTCTGTGTCAAAAGATTCCAGACAGACAAAGCTGGTGCCAGGCACTTCTTCCTGGATAAAGAATCGTATTACAAGACGGAGGTCAGACGTCTGTATGGATGCATCATTGAACTGGAGGATAGAGAGGAAGACAGGGAAGATAGCATTAAGGAGCAGAAGTGCCTCTTAGAGAGGGACATAGTCCCCGGAGTCAAACTGCTTGTCCACGAGGGGGACCTGACTCGGTTTCCAGTCGATGTGGTAGTGAATGCATCAAACGAGTCCCTGAGGCACATCAACGGCCTCGCACAGTCTCTCTCAGAGGCAGCTGGCCCCGAACTCCAAGAAGAATGTGACCGGATAATCAAGGATGGCGGCATGGTCCTACCTGGCAATGCTGTTATCACAAAAGCAGGCAAGCTCCCTTGTCGTCATGTCATCCACGCGGTAGGGCCTCGATGGAAGGGAGATAAGGTCCTGGAGTGCGTGAGCCTGCTGAAGAAAGTTGTGAAACAAAGTCTCACTTTAGCTCAAGAGCACAGGTGCCAGTCCATAGCCATACCGGCAATCAGCTCTGGGATCTTTGATTTCCCCTTAGAACTGTGTGTGGCGACCATTGTTTCAGCCATCAAGGACAACTTCCATCATAAGCAAGACAGACACACCGTGAAAAAGATTTACCTGGTGGACCTATCTGCAAAGGTTTCCGGGGCCTTCGTTGAAGCTGTCAAGACTACATATAAAGACCCTCTTTCCCACACAGCTTCCCCACCCAGTTTACCCAGTGTAAAACCATTAGTACTACCTAGGAAACCGCCCCAGAAACAGCGCAAACTGCTGGTGTCACCAGAAGGCCTGAGAATCTGCCTGATAGAAGAAGGTGTGCAGAATGCTAAGGTGAGTGTCCCTGTTCACCACCAATGTGCTGTGATGTCACACTGTCTTTATCTGCTTTCTTGGGGGCCAAATGAAGACAGGGTAGAGGGAAAAAAGAGAGGAAAGTTTGATGCTGTCCCACTTGGCCTTCAAACTCCTTTCCATTGTAATAAACACCAGACGACGTCCTTTCTGATTCTCAGACAGCTCTGAGTGTTTTGTAGCTACTGTTCTATTTTTAAAGATGGAGCCTTGGCTGTGGCTCGGTTGTCAGAATGCTGGCCTAGGAGGCACAAAGTCCTGGGTTCAATCCCCCTGCTCTGCATAAACAAGGTGCGGTGGCACATGTCTGTAAAAGCAGCATTAGGGAGGTGGAGGCAGGAGGATCAGAAATTTGAAGTTGAGGTCATCTTTGGCTATGTAGTGAATTTGAAGCCAGCTTGGACTACATAAGACCTTGTTTGAAAACAAAAAAGAAAAAAGAAAAGAAGAGAAGAAAACTATTACAACACCAGAAATAAAGAAAAAGCACTGGAATATAGAGAAAAGCTGTGAAAGATTTATTTCTGTTGCCTTTTACGTTTATGTGCATGTGTGTGTGACTGTGGAGTGAATGCCATGTGTGTGGCTATCCACAGGCTGGTCAGATCCTTTGGAGCTGGAGTTACAGGTGGTTGAGAGCTGTCTGAGATGAGGGCTTGGAACTGAATTTAGGTTCTCTGGAAGAACAGCAAGTGTTTTTAACTGCTTGGCCATCTTTCCAGCCCCTACAGTGACATACCTAGTCAACCCTTGAAAGCTTTGTTTAAAGACCAAGATCAAAGTCCTAAATCAGCAGCACTGGGTTTGGCTTTTTTCCACTCCCTTCAAATGACAAACAGTTGGGGATATGCTGGCTACAAACATAGATGAAATGGACCAGATATTGTAAGCCTGTTTTGCTTTGAATTGCTAAATAAGAGAAAGTATCTCTAACCATCAAGAACAGTCCCTGCTCATCAACAATGTGTCATCAGCAATGACACAGTTGAAACTCTTAACCTGAAATAAGGTTATGTTGAAAAAAGCTAAAAGTCATTTAACATCCTTTCTTAATTAACTATCCTTTTTTATTTTATTTTATTTTTTTTAAAGACATGGTTTCTCTTTGTAGCCCTGACTGTCCTGGAACTCTCTCTGTAGACCATGCTGGCCTTGAACTCACAGAGATCTGCCTGCCTCTGCCTTCCCAGTGCTGGGATTAAAGGGTTATGTCCACCACACCTGGCTCTTTTCTACAGATCCACCTGCTTTTGAAGTTTCATATAAATGCAATAATACATTTGTGATCTTCCATGACCAGTTTCTCTCACTGAGAGGCATGTTTTCTGGAGTCATCCGTGTTGTAGCATGTATCAGTATTTCATCCCTGCTAGTGGCTGCGTGTCTTGTTAGATGAGCATGCATTTATCTTTCCAGCCATGAGCCAATGGACATTTGAGTTGTTTCCATCTGACTTTATGAGTTTTCTTGCTCTGAGCATTGATTTAAAGTGGCTCAAATGACATCAGGGTTGATGAATGCGTTTATGAAGATTTTGAAAAGAATCTCTGGTTTTGTCTTTAAGACCCATGCCATTGTGAACTCTATTTCCTCGGATCTTATACTCAAAAGAGGACCCCTTTCTCATGCCGTCTTGGAAAAGGCTGGACCAGAACTCCAGGAGGAATTGACCAAGGCGGGACAAGGGGTCTCCATCAGTGTGGGTACAATTCTTCAAACCAGTGGCTGCAATCTGAACAGCCGCCACATCTTCCATGTGGTGACTCCACATTGGAAAAAGGACAACAGTGCGTGGTCACTAAAGGTAGGACTTTGCATTTTCTGGGAATGGGATAGCTCTCTGAACTCCTCCTTTAGCATACCACAGTTAGTCCCCGTCTGCTTCTGTTCTGTAACGACATCGTGAGTTTGGCAGGCCCCATATCCTAGCCATTTCTTTTTGGTTGTAGATGACTTCTTGTAGGTCATAGTTAATAATGTATGTTGGCGGTTGTGCTCAGTAGTTGAGAGTCAGGGAAGGGTCAGTGTAGCTGTCCGGCAGCCATGGGCGAACTGCGCTTACCTGAAAGGGAGGCTGGAATTAAGGTAGAGGGGGGCGAAAGAATAATGAAGCCAAGACAAAGGTTCTGATCAAGGCTCCAAGTTTAATAATAAGCTTTGGGTTTATAAAGGGAAAAACCCCCACAAAACCCGACCCCTTCTTCAGCTGGAATATGTTGTAGCAGCAAGGTGAGCACAGGCAGCCAAAACATCAAAGTTCCCATGGGAACTTGTAACTGCCGCCAAGACAGTTGTCTCTGTCCAGGTTGATAAGACCTGTCATGGCGAATGTTCAAGGTCTGCTTGGCCTGCTCAAGGCCGGGGAAACTGCTCAGCCTTTTCAAAGCCGGGAAAGGCCTATTCAAAGGTGAGAAGGCTGCAGGTCAGGGGGAGTGTGTCACTTTGGTGAGAAAAGTAAGGTGAGGGTTTGAGCCTGGCAGACAGTGATGGATGGGGACAGCTGCCACCCCCTTCTGGTTCATGGTGGAGTGACACTCTTATAGGAGTTTCACATTTTTCTTTCCTGAGTTTCCCTCTTCAGACTGCTGTTAACATTCATCAAAAGCGTAAAGGAGTGAACACCGCTGCCTGGAAAGCTTCCCAGTGCTTCTCCTTTTTTTTGGGGGGGGGGGGGTGGTCTTCCATTTCTAAACAAGCCATTTAAGGAAGTGCTTTGCTTTTTCAGATCATGAAACACATCATCCGTGACTGTCTGAGGACCACCGAGGACCTGTCTCTACAATCGATTGCATTTCCAGCATTAGGAACGGGAAATTTGGGGTTTCCTAAACCTGAATTTGCTAAATTAGTAATTTCAGAAGTGCTCAAATTTAGTAGCAGGAACAAACTGAAAACTTTACAAGAGGTTCAGTTTCTGCTGCACCCAAAGGACCATGAAAACATCCAGGTACAGATACAGCCTGCTTCTGATCACTTTGGCCATGGTGGCTTGAGACTTGTGTTCTTCTAACTCTTCTTGGTCTAGTAGGATATTTACCTCCCCTATTTTTCATCACTGGAGTGTGGGGGAGTAGCGTTGACTGGTTATATGTAACATGACAAACTTCAAGAAAAATTCGAGACAAAAAAATCTTCTTATTCGGGAAAGTTTCAAAGATGCACAGAAGTACATAAACCAGTCTAATGAACTTCTGTGTATCTGCTATTTAGCCTAACTGATATTGCTCTATGGAGAGGTGTTTGATCTTTTTCTCCGTTTATTTCTGTTCCTCTCATGTGATGTTGAAACAAATCCCAAACATATGATTCTGTCTCTGAATAATTCACCACTTAATTTTGAACATAACCTTATCACTAAAACATCTTGAGGCGGCAGTCATTACTTAGATTTGATCAGTTACAGAATTTTTTTTTTAGTCATCAAAATAATTTATAATAGTTAAATGCTTCTTAAATATACATGATATCTTCTAAAGGTAAAAGTAATATGCACTCAACAAGTTTTAAAATCTATTTGGAACATTAAATATGATAAAAGTAGGAAAAAAACTCTTATGAAGTCCTCTATGAAAGGAAATTGTGAAAAGTTCCTGATGAGACAGAAACTGTCCCATCTCCAAGGGAGAATACTCAGCGTGACTGTGGCTTCATAGAATGAATTGGGTAGTGCTCCTTCTGTTTCTATTCTGTGGAATAGTTTGAAGAGTATTGGTATTAGGTTTTTGAAGGTCTGATAGAATTCTGCACTAAACCCATCTGGTCCTGGCTTTTTTTTTTTTTTTTTGGTTGGGAGACTTTTAATGATGCTTCTATTTCAGTAGGGGTTATAGGACAGTTTACATGGTTTATCTGATCCTGATTTAATTTTGGTATTTGGTATCTGTCTAGAAAATTGTTCATCCAGATTTTCTAGTTGTGTTGAGTATAGGCTTTTGCAATAGGATCTGATGATTTTTTTTTTAATTTTCTCAGTTTCTATTGTTATCTCTCCCCTTTTCATTACTGATTTTGTTAATTTGGATACTGTCTCTGTGCCCTCTGGTTAGTCTGCTTAAGGGTTTATGTATCTTGTTGATTTCCTCAAAGAACCAGCTCCTAGTTTTGTTGATTCTTTGTATAGTTCTTTTTGTTTCTACTTGGTTGATTTCAGCTCTGAGATTGATTATTTCCTACCATCTACTCCTCTTGAGTGTATTTGCTTTTTTTGTTGTTGTTGTTGTTGTTGTTGTTCTAGAGCTTTCAAGTGTGCTGTTAAGCTGGTAGTGTATGCTCTCTCTAGTTTCTTTTTGGAGGCACTCAGAACTGAGTTTTCCTCTTAGCACTGCTTTCATTGTGTCCCATATGTTTGGGTATGCTGTGCCTTCATTTTCATTAAATTCTAAAAAATCTTTAATTTCTTTATTTCTTCCTTGACCAAGTTATCATTGAGTAGGGTGTTGTTCAACTTCCATGTGTATGTGGGCTTTCTGGGGTTTTTTTTGTTGCTATTGAAGACTAGCCTTAGTCCGTGGTGATCTGATAGAATGCACGGGATTATTTCTGTCTTCTTGTATCTGTTGAGGCCTGTATTGTGACCAATTATATGGTCAATTTTGAGAAGGTACCATGAGGTGCTGAGAAGAAGGTATATTCTTTTGTTTTAGGATAAAATGTTCTATAGACATCTGTAAAATCCATTTGGTCCATAACTTCTGTGAGTTTCAGTATGTCTCTGTTTCCATGATCTGTCCATTGATGGAAGTGGGGTATAGAAGTCTCCCACTATTATTGTGTGAGGTGCAATGTGTGCTTTTGAGCTTTAATAAAGTTTCTTTTATGAATGTGGGTACCCTTGCATTTGGAGCATAGATGTTCAGAATTGAGAGTCCTTTTTGGTAGATTTTGCTGTTGATGTATATGAAGTGTCCTTCCTTATCCTTTTTGATAACTGGGTTGAAAGTTGCTTCTATTTGATATTAGAATGGCTACTCCAGCTTGTTTCTTGGAACCATTTGCTTGGAAATTGTTTTCTAGCCCTTTAGTGTCTGTCTTTGAGACTGAGTTTCCTGTATGCAGCAAAATGCTGGGTCCTGTTTACGTATACAGTCTGTTATTCTATGTCTTTTGTTGGGGGAACTGAATCCATTGATGTTAAGGGATATTAAGGAATAGTGATTGTTGCTTCCTGTTATTTTTATGTTTGTGTAGCTATCTTCTTTTGGGTTTGTTGAAGGAAGATTACTTTCTTGCTTTTTCTAGGGTATAGTTTCCCTCCTTGTGTTGGCATTTTCCATATATTATCCTTTGTAGAGGTGGATTTGTAGAAAGATATTGTGTAAATTTGGAGTTCTGTAGTTCTCTTGTATGTTTATGGGCATCTCTTTCTTTCATCATCTTCTTTCTTGCTATGTAGCCCAGATTGTTCATACTTATGGCAATCCTCCTGCATCCACCTGCTCAGCTGGTAAGAGTTTCTAATGACTTCCCCATGGCATGCATTGCATAAGGTGATGTGGGCATTGAACAGTGTGCAGAACATACCTTTCCCTCTAGAAATCATAATTAGCTTGGAAGTTTAGATTTATATACACAAAGCCATACTGTGTGTAGTGCTGAATCCTGGAACATAGTCTTCAGCCATCCACACTTTATTTGGGAAATGCTGGTTGGCCGGTCTGTCTCTGTCTCTGTTTGTTTGTCTGTCTCTGTCTGTCTCTGTGTCTCTATCTCTGTCTCTGTCTCTGTCTGTCTGTCTGTCTGTCTGTCTCTCTCTCTTGGTTTTCAAGACAAGGCTTCTCTGGCCTGCCTGGCCTCGAAGTCAAAGAGATCTGTCTGCCTCTGCCTCCTGGTTCTGGGGTTAAAGGCTTGTACCACCACTGCCAGCTGGTCTCATTTTCTTTAACACATAGACTACATTGCAAATCTTGTATGAAATGGGTTAGTCTATGTTGTGATCATAAAAGAGAAAGAAGTGTGAGGCCTCAAGGCATGGTAGAGAAGTAGAGGCCTGCCATGATCACGTGGAGAGAGGGGGTAATCAGGAAGCAAGAGTAGCAAGAGTAAGAGGAACAAGAGAGTAAGAGAGGGAGGAGGGGCCAAGCAGCCCCTTTTATAGTGGGCCAGGCCTACCTGGCTGTTGCCTGGTAACTGGGGGGGGGGGTGGAGTCCAGACAGAGTACCAACAGTCTCCACTGATACCTTTAATATATTTAAATGCTATTATTCTCCCTCCAAATATGATAAACTGTCAAGATTTAAAGACATTTAAGCTTAAATTACACTTACAAAAAGTTATTTGTAAGTGGAGACTGGAACAGATTGCAAAGCAGGAGCCTGAGGTCTGACCATGGCTTCTAGGTGTGCTCTATCTGAGCTGCTTGGTTAAAAAGTAAATTCATGGGGGTTAGAGACGGAGAGATGGCCGGCCCAGCGGTTAAGAGCACTGACTGCTCTTCCAGAGGTCCTGAGTTCAATTCCCAGCCACCACATGGTGGCTCACAGCCATCTGGTAGTAGGATCTGATGCCCTCTTCTGGTGTGTCTGAATACAGCTACAGTGAACTCATATACATTAAATAAATAAATCTTAAAAAAAAAAAGAAATAAATGCATTTTAGATGCATACATATTGAGTAGCCCAAAATGTAGAAATTGTTTAGTCAGCCTTATCTCAGTCTTCTCTGCTACAAGTGTGATTTTTAGATGAGATTATATAAATATGCAGTTTAATAGCCTTTTCACTTTTAAGTATAAAATAAGCATTTCTTTTTTTTGTAATATTTTTATTTTCTATATTCTTTGTTTACATTCCAAATGATTTCCCCTTTCCCGGATCCCCCCTCCCCATATGTCCCATAAACCTTCTTCTCTCCATCCCTTCTCCAATCACATCTCTCCTTTTTCTCTGTCCTTATATTCCCTTCCAATGCTAGATCAATCCTTTCCAGGATCAGGACCCTCTCCATACTTCTTCATGGGAGTCATTTGTTATGCAATTTGTGCCTTGGGTATTCAGGGCTTCTGGGCTAATTAATATCCACTTATCAGAGACTGCATTCCATGTGTATTCTTTTGTGATTGGGTTACCTCACTTAGGATGATATTTTCCAGATCAAACCATTTGCCTAAAAATTTTGTGAATTCATTGTTTCTAATTACTGAGTAAATATACCACATTTTCTGTATCCATTCCTCCTTTGAGGGGCATCTGGGTTCTTTCCAGCTTCTGGCTATTATAAATAAGGCTGCTATGAACATAATGGAGCATGTGTCTTTATTGCATGCCGGGGAATCCTTTGGGTATATGCCCAGGAGAGGTATAGCAGGGTCCTCTAGAAGTCTCATGTCCAGTTTTCTGAGGACCCACCAGACTGATTTCCACAGTGGTTGTACCATCTTACAGCCCCACCAGCAGTGGAGAAGTGTTCCTCTTTCTCCACATCCTCGCCAACACCTGCTGTCTCCTGAGTTTTTGACCTTAGCCATTCTGACTGGTGTAAGGTGAAATCTCAGGGTTGTTTTGATCTGCATTTCCCTAATGACTAATGATGTTGAACACTTCTTAAGGTGCCTCTCGGCCATCCAAATTTCTTCAGGTGAAAATTCTTTGTTTAGATCTGTACCCCATTTTTTAAATAGGGTTATTTGGTTCCCTGAAAATAAGCATTTCTATATCTATTAACTATTCTTTGAAGATACAGTTTTTAATGGCTACTGTTTCAGCACACGAGCCTGTGAAACTGTATTAAATAGCCCTCCACTGGATTTTAAGTGTCTTGATTTTGTTGTGAACCACACTCTAGCTAATACCCTTGTATTTACATCTTTGTTCACATATATATTTTTACAGGACACATTTGTAGAACGGGAATTGAATGTTTATTTTTATAACTTTAAAAACATAGAACTAAATTCAATAACATTGTTTGAGAGTTATTATTTTCCAGTTCTATATGTGTACATATAGAATCAAAAGCCCCAGTGAAGCAAACACATTCATCAAGTAGGGAGTCTAATGCCCAAAACTGTGTTTATATTTCCAGGCATTTTCAGACGAATTTGACAAAAGGAGTAATGGCAATCCTAGTGACAAAAGTCCCAAGGCTGAAGACACACAAGGTTCAGTAAAGCTTTTATGTTGATCAGTGATTTCTTGTTACTAAGTAGCTGTTCAATGACAGGTAGAGGATGACAGCAATATTTTTTCTGATAAGTCAGACTATGGAACACGTTAAATTATATTCCATACATGTGAGTATAAAAGACATTGGCCTATTCATAGCATTTGGGGCAAAAGGGAAGGTGGATTAACTATATATTCTATGCAGTAGGATATTTAAATTACCAAGGAGTCTACTACCTCCAGTGGATAATGTGATATGTGTTTTCCAAGAGACAGAGTAAGAGACAGAACAAAGCAATAATTCTCTCAGCAAATGGTTTGCTGTTTTTGAGGTTATCTTGTTTGGGGTTCACTGAAACTGTGTTTCGAAATGAGGTTTTGCTATGTTGCCCAGGATGGTCCCACACTCTTACTAAGCTCAAGAGATCCTTCTGTTCAGGTCCAGGCCCAAGCCATAGTGAAAGATAACCAGTACAGAGACAGGGTGGCCTGCAACCCAAATTACTCTTGCTTCTGCTGGCTTGGTGACTGACTGCTTTTTGTTTCCTGGGCAGGTATCTATGGGAGTCTTTCCAGCCCTACTTTAGGAGTACATGAAATGAATATTGGCCCAATCCTCTTCCAAGTGGCCACTGGGAACATCATCAAAGAAGTGGCAGATGTGATTGTCAATTCAACAGCACACCCGTTTAATATCAAATCAGGTATTTCACCGAGACAGAATAAGCATCACGTTGTAAATCAGTGTGCAGATTCTATAAAGAAAAGTTTCTGTAACCAAATGGATTTGTTGCCCTGGGGTTGCTCATGTCAATTAATAGCTTTAAATCTATTTAAAGCTATTTCAACTAGCTTTCTTTTCTTTTCTCTTTTTTTCCTTTTTCTTTTTCATGACAGGCTTTCCTGGAACTTGCTCTGTAGACCAGGCTGGCCTCAAACTCACTGAGATCAGCCTGTCTCTGCCTCCCAAATGTTCTAATTAAAAGCCTGCATTTATTCTTACAAATGGCAACATTTTTGAAACTTTCTCTTTATCAGTAATTCCCAGGTGTGGGACTGCTCTATGATGGGATATGTTGAGATACAAAGACTCTCTTTCCGGTCAAGTTACCATCTTGATTTTCTCATGTAGGGGTCTCCAAAGCAATTTTGGAAGGTGCAGGACGAAATGTGGAACAAGAATGTTCTCAATTGGGTGAGGAACAATGCTCCTCCTCTTCTTCTTCTTCTTCTTCTTCTTCTTCTTCTTCTTCTTCTTCTTCTTCTTCTTCTTCTTCTTCTTCTTCTTCTTCTTCTTCTTCTTCTCCTTCTCCTTCTCCTTCTCCTTCTCCTTCTCCTTCTCCTTCTCCTTCTCCTTCTCCTTCTCCTCCTCCTCCTCCTCCTCCTCCTCCTCCTCCTCCTCCTCCTCCTCCTCCTCCTCCTCCTCTCCCCTCCTCCTCCCCCCCATGCTCCCCTCCTCCCCCCATCCTCCTCCTCCTCCCCGCCTCCTCCTCCTCCTCCTTCTCCTCCTCCCCTCCTCCTCCTTCCTCCTTCTCCTCCTCCTCCTTCCTCCTCCTCCTCCTCCTCCTCCTTCTTCTTCTTCTTCTTTTTTTTTTTTTTGGCTTTTCTCTGTATAGCCCTGGCTGTCCTGGAACTCATTCTGTAGACCAGGCTGGCCTCAAACTCAGAAATCCACCTGCCTCTGCCTCCTAAGTGCTGGGATTAAAGGTGTACACCACCACTGCCCGGTGCAATGCTACTTCTTGGTTACAGACTGTGAAGGGGAAGATTGAATATGGGTGGCTTTAAGGAAACCCAGGAAGGTCTTGGGGCTGGGGAAACAATGTATTAATATTAAGATCATATATTTTATTAAAGAATTAATTAAAAGCATAAAGTCATCTCAGAGTTAAGAGAAATTAAGTCATAGAATTTCACTATACATAGCAGCATCTCAAGAGCTTTTCATTCATAAAATGTTTCCTCTCCAGATCAGAAATCTTGCTTTTTCAAAGAGTAGGTTTGACATCTGATTCTGAATCTGTTTTATGTTTCACAGCTCAACAGGGTAACCATGAGTATATAGTCACTGGAGGTGGATTATTGAAGTGTAAGAATATTATTCATGTTGATGGTGCGAATGATGTCAAGAAATCAGTTTCTTGTATTTTGGAAGAATGTGAACAACGGAATTACTCATCCATTTGCTTACCAGCTATTGGCACAGGTTCGTAGCCACAGGCTCTTAAGGCTCAATCCCAGCATTGTCCACTTCCACATGGGTTTGGTCCTCACTGAATCTGCGTGATGACAGTAACATCTTGCTGAGGTTCTCTCTCTCTCTCTCAATCTCTCTCCCCCCTCTCCCTGGAAGGCGGCGGCTAGGGAGAAGTGTTGGTGATTGGGGGATAGCAGCAGAAGGCCAGGTGACAGTGGTGGTAATTTATAGGCTCAGTAGTACTGATGGAACAACATTTAAACATCTGAGGCTGACAAGAATGCCCAACAAGAAACTCTGACCTCTTTTAACTCTTAACTGTATATATGTATAGAAAGACAGATATACATTTGGTAATTAATTCCTGCTAGCAGCAGCAGATAATTAAATAAAGGACTAATTGTTAGAAAACCCCTCCAACAATTAGCAGCCTCACTGGCCAGGTGAGAAGAAGGCTTGGTGCAGTGAAATTTCTGTGAACCAGAAAAAGAAAGTCATGCTCACAGAAAGAAAAACGTTTACACAAGCAAATATGCACACACACACACACACACTCAAAAATACATCCATGTCAGGCCTAGTTGCTGTCTCGTCCACTTCATAAGTATTTTTGCATACCTACACACAGACAAACATATATTTAGTGTATGGATCGATAGGGGAGAGCCCCCCAAGCAAATGACTTTATTTCTTTTCTCTGGCCTTTTTATAACTTCTTACACAAAAGTTCTTCAGAAAATTACCTCATAGATAAAATGTTACACAAAAAGGGGAGTTACAGAAGTATCAAAGCAGTGTTTTATTCTCTCAGCTCATTATAAGTTCAAAGCAACAGTTTCTCATAGCCTTGGTTTATCATAGTGCACACCTGTGGCTTCATCCTTGGACCTGACCTAGAATAAATATTTTTCCTTGATGACCTATTTGTCTCAAGTCTATTTCTCTTTTTAGTGTAACTATGAAAGCTTGTGTATTACTTATTATGCAGCCTTTACTTACTATTTATTCTATGAGGAATGGGCACATTCTATTCTTGATCCTAACTATATTACATCTTTCTAGCTAAACAACAAAAGTCATCTCCTAAACCTTTCTTCCTAAGAATATTTGAATCAAATCAGGAATCCTATAAAATTAGTAATTCACCTAAATAGCATTAATTCATGAAAGTTCTTTATGTTAATCTGCAGAAAGTCTGCTCAATAGGATGGGCAAATGCCCAGGGATTATTGTATTAATTTAACAGTGACAGGAAAGGCATATCAGTCGCAAGAAGCCACCCTGAGATAAAGTCTCTTGGGACCTTGCCTTTCAGAATTCACCCATCTTAGGCCATGCAAAAAGGTGAATCACCACTAGGAAGGCCACTATCTAGCTTTAGCCTTTCCTAAATGGATCCTGACAATGCCTCCCCTAGGAACAGACACTTCACTCACTCCAAGGTCCCCCAACCCACTAGGGAATGAGCAAAGCCTGTTCTTCATGTTGTGTTTTACCCCCAACCATAAAAGTATTTTCATTGCTACTTCGTAATTTGTGATTTTGCTACTGTTAGGCATTGTAACAAAACTGGTCCAGACCTACATGTTGAGGTCTACAAGCTTAGTCAAAGGTATCTACTGTCATTTTCTGCCATGGTGTTGGGCGTCATCAAATGGATAATCCAAGTGTGCTCTCAAGCCAGCTTGCCCAGGGGACTATTAGATTGCTTGTCATGTGACTTTGCCAGCTGTTATTCACTTTGGGGCTCACCTATGAGTAGAAAGGGACTTTTCACCATCTTACCTACCTGATGGCTTTCAGGGCTTGAGAAACAAGATCTGGAACATGCTGAAGACAGGTGTGATCTACTCGTAGATCAGCTTTGAATCCTTCTGGGCAGCTAAAACTGGACTGAGTATGGGGAAGAAAGATATCCCGGAGGCTTAGGATAACTAACACACCCAGAGTTACAGATTATAACAAGAATTATAGATTATTACAGTTGTGGGTGCCTTAGGAAAATCAGGTGCCCAGAATTAGCTGGAAGAATGCAGACTCATGATCAAGCAGAGGCAGGAATAGATTGTCCCTCTAAGGATCATGTTGTTTCAAGATGTGCTAGCTCTTCTTTTTCCTTTTATGATCTTTTGAGGACACTAGTAAATCAAGGGGGAAAAGGTCACCCAGGCTCTGTAATGGAAAGCAAGTGACCCTGGGAGCCAGATCAGCTGATGAGGACAGATGTCACAAATTTCAGGTTGTGTTTTAGGGTCTTTTGCTGGGGTGTTGGCCTATGAACAGCATGGAACAAAACCTCCTCTCCAGTGTACTTAGGACTTCAAATTATTTGCTGATGTAATAATAGAAGTCTACATTGATTATGGTGGGAGCAGGCATTTTTATTTCCTGTAACAACTAGAATTCCTTGTTTATGCTGCAGCCTTCTGCAAGTGGATTTTAACCTTGATGTTTTTAAAAATGTTCTTTTTTGAAGGAAATGCTCAACAGGACCCAAATGTAGTAGCGAAAGCGGTACTAGATGCCATTGAAGAATTTGTCCAGAAAAAATCAGTGCAGGCCGTGAAGAGAGTTAAAGTTGTTATCTTCCAGCCCCATATTCTGCAATTTTTTTATAACAACATGAAAGAAAGAGAAGGCTCTCCAACTCCTCCCAAGCAGTCAGTGGTGTCTAAGATTGCCTGTGAGTTGTTAGCTTTTATGAAATACATATTCCTAACCTTGATATTGAAGGGAGTGAAAGAAACATTAATTTCCATTTTCTTTTTAGCCTTTCTTGGCTTTTCCAAGCCAGCTTCCCCCCAAAAGAATACCCTGGTTTTGGAAAAGAAAATAGAGGTCACAGTTTTCCAGGTATGTGGTTCAGGTGTAGTTAGTGTGGACAACACAATCTCCTGGCTAAAGAATCTGATTACCAAAGAGCAACTTTCCTACACCAATAACGATGAGTGTGTCAGAGACTTTGACATCGAGGAGTACAAAAAACTGAATGAGATGCAGAAGAGGCTGAACATCACCATTGACCTGAACCAGAAGATACCCTCGATTGAAGTTTCGGGAATTAGCAGGGATGTGGTAGAAGCTAGAGATGAGATTGACAGCATGATCAAGAACATTCGATTGGCTAAGGAAAAGGAAAGCCAGGCAGACTATGTCTCTACGTATGTGGAATGGCAATATATTGATAATAACATCACACAGTGTTTTGACAAAATAGCCAACATGCAGTTGGAGGATGCGTGGAAAGCAAAGCAGAGGAAGACGGTTGTCAAAATTCATAATCAGGATTTCACGGTGGACCTGAGCACAAACACGGCCACGGCTCCCCAAGGACAGAGCTTCACTGTTCAGCGTCTGGTCAAAGCTGAAGGTCAGTGAAATGCTCAAGCATGTCAGCCCCAAATACTCCTGACTCTGAGTTTAACACTATTTTAGAAACACAGCAGCTTTTATTTTGCTTTTGAGACAGTGTTTCATGATGTAGCCATTGCTGGTCTGGACCTGTGTAGTGCAGGCTGGCCTCATTTTTTTTTTATTGGATATATTATTTATTTACATTTCAAATGTTATCCCCTTTCCCAGTTTCCCCCCTCCCAGAAAACCCCTATCCCATCCTCCCCCCCCCTGCTTCTATGACACTGTTCTTCTACCCACCCCACTCCCACCTCCCTACCCTTGAATTCCTCTACACTGGGGCATCTATGGAGCCTTCAAAGGACCAAGGTCCTCTCCTCCCATTGATGCCTGACAAGGCCATCCTCTGCTACAAATACAGCTGGAGCCATGTGTACCCTTTGATTGATGGATTGGTCCTTGTCAGCTCTGTGGTGTCTGGTTGGTTGATACTGTTGTTTTTCCTATAGTTTGCAAACCCCTTCAGCAGGCTGCCCTCATATTCACAGAGATCTGTCTGCTTCTGCCTCCCATGTGCTGGGATTAAAGGCTTTTGACACCATGCCCTGTCACATTAAAATTTCAAATAGATACAATTCAAATAACACTAGTAGAATAATTTTAAAATCTTGGGCTCTGTGTTTCCAGAGTGTACACTATGGCCAGAAAGTATAGCATGGATGCTCAGCTGACCAAGAACAACCATGGATCATAACAACATCGGACCTTGTCCCTGCTCCCATTTCTGCAGCTTAGAAACTTTCTGGAGCCAGTTCTTTTGGGGGAAATGATGGCTGCCCTAGTCAGAAATAGAAAAAATAATAGTTTTAGGAGAAAAGTGGCCTAAGGTTCTCAAAAACACAAAGGCCAAGGAGAGGACAGATATGTTAGTGTTTACTCCCATGTTGTCTTTTCCTTCCTGAGCAAAAGGTTCCTACAGATTCCCTGTCTTCTGTAGACAGTCATTCCTGCCTTCAAACCATAGAAGCTTTTTTTTTTTTTTTGGCTTCCCATAGATGATATTCATCTTCTGTAGGATCAATATGAATGAACCCCACAGATTCTGAGCAGCTCTGGAGGAATGACACACATGTGGCATTCTGCAGCCTGTCCCAGACAAACCCTACCATCCACCCACCCACCTACCTCTTAAGGATGTAGTGAGACAAATGAGACAAACAGACTACCCTACCCTCTGGTGGTGATGAGGTGTTCTGGTTGAAACCCATGCATCTGCAAAGCTGCAGAGACTGCCCAAAGCAAGTTAGGTAATTAATTTGTTAAATTAATCAGGAGAGGTTGAATAGTGAATGATGGTAAGTTAGAGTATGTAGTTGGTTCTCACACCTTAGCATGATCAAAATAGAAGGTGTAGGCTGTAACCCTAGAAAATCTTAACTGGATACATCAAGGGCTTTTCTTCTGGAGGAGGGTGCCTGAGAAATGGGTCCAGGTCTCATACGTATCAAGCAAGAGATCTACCACTGATCTACCTCTTCCTTTGAAGAAGCTTTCTAGTTCATCCTCATACAAATGGTCCATGGTCCACACTTTTAACAAACATCCTTTTAGAAAGATAAGAAATTTCTTGAGTACATGGGGTTATGAGATTGCAATCCAAGAGGGAGGCAGGTTTTTTTTCAAAGCATACTGGAAATCTACATGCGAGCCCTAAACGTCTACTTTGCAGCTGAAATCCCTGCCAATTGGAGTGACATGAAGCAGAAAAAATTGCTTGTGGTGAGTCTGCAAACCAGCGATCCTGAATACAACATGGTGGAAAGTGCCTTCCGTCATTCCTGCTCAAACTTTGTCATAGAGAAGGTGAGTCGGCTGTTGACAAGGAGTTTCCTAATGGTGGCAGTAACTGAAATCGTGATCCTGTATGAGCTCACTCCCGTAATGGGTCTGTAGAGGTGGCCTAGGGGGTCACCTAGGGGGATCTTGTATTGCTCGCACAGAGGACTCCACGTTCCAGGTTCAGATTCTAGATCCATGTCACATAGTTGATGACAGCCTGACAGTGCAGTACCAACACTCTGAAATTATGCTTTTCCTTGAGCTCAGTAGCAATATATTTTTGTTTTAGTTATTCCTCTTCTAGCCTCTGTGAGCACCTGTACCTACATGTGCCAACCCCAAATATATATAAAATCTAAAATTAAAAATAAACCCACTTTCACTTTTTATCATGTTTTTATTACCTAGAATCAGTCAAGTTTGTGTGGCTTGTTCTCTCCCTCCATCTTTACATGGGTTCTGGGGGTTGGATTCAGGTCACCAGGCTTGCAGGGACGGCATCGTTACCTACTGAGACATTTCCTTGGCCCCTGCCATCAATTTTTGAAGGACATTTTTGCTAGGTATAGAATTCTGAATTAGCAGTTATTTTCTTTTAGGCATTTTGAAGAAATGATTTCACTATTGTTGGACATCATTGCTTTATTTTGTATCTCTCTTCTCTCTGGAATCTGTTTCATCAAATCTTTGTCTTCACCTCCCTGCATCTTCTAGTAGCTATTGGTGAGAAAGTAAATTTGACTGGGAGGATGGCTAAGAGCTAATGGCTGACAATACATCCACTAAAAAACAAGTTTAAGATTTATTTTTCTTCCTTCCTTTCCTTCCTCCCTCCTGCCCTTTCTTTTTTCCATGGTGCTGGAATTTGAACCTAGAGTTTCACATAGACTAAGCATTCATCCTTCCACTGAACTATACCACCAAATCTGAAATAATTCTGTGCTGTTTTTAAGAAACTGCTTTTTTAAAATTCTAAATTAAAAAAACTGGAAATTTCAATACAAAAACTTTTACAAGTTGAAAAACTGAGTTAAATGACAAAATTTAAAATGAGTGAATATAATTTTTTTATTTTCAACAGTTGGGTAAATAATAAAAAAGGAGAAATGATATAAAAATACTAAATCATATAAAATATGTGGAAATGTTGAGACTTTGAACTGGACAGTGGTTGTGCCTTTTTTATTTCTCAGATTTTTGATGTTTCAAGACAGGGTCTTACCATGTAGTTCCAGAATGGCCTCTAAGTCATGATCTTTATTCATTAATCCTCTAAGAACTGGGATTAGCACTCAGAGTGTGCTACCACACCCATGGTGGAGGGAAAATTATATATAACTCAGGTAGCAAATTGCTTGCCATGTGATCATGAGAGTCTGAATTCAATTCCTAGACTCCATGTAAAACATCCAAGTGTGATGGTTCATCCTTGTAACCACAGAGCTTCATGGAGAACACAGGTGGATCCCTGGGGCTCCCTGGCCAACCTACCTAACTTGATGAGTTGTCGGCTAGGAAGACCCTTGTCTCTGTGTGGGTCTGTGTGGGGTGTGTGGCTGGCACATGTGGAAGCGAGGGCCATAACTTTGTGGAGTCAGTTCTTCACTTCCAACTTTAGGGATCAAACTCATGTCACCATACACTTACTGAGATGTCTTACCAGTCCCAAAAGATTTTTGAACACAGGACACTCACTTGGCACTGAACTTAATTTATGTTTATGAAAGCCGATGATGCTGTTTTATTTGCCATCACTGGCAAGGGCTCCTGGCACACTTTTCTTTATTAACTTAACAGATTGAAAGGATTCAGAATCCAGCTCTTTGGAGTAGATACCAGGCATACAAAAAAATTATGGATGAAAAGAATGGCAATGTGAGAAATGAGAAGCAGCTCTTCCATGGAACGGAGGCTAGCTCTGTGCCACAGCTCAACAGTAATGGATTTAACCGCAGCTATGCTGGGAAGAACGGTAAGTGTTGGCGTCTGGGAACTGCTACACAAACCACTCAAACACCAATCGCTGTCAAATAGGAATGGTTTATTGAACACCCCACCCCAAGACTGATCTATCAGGTCAGACTTGGGAGCTGACTATGAAACTGAGTCAAGGGTCCTATAGGGCTTTAAAATCCTGAGAGATCTACAAACATCTGTGCCAAGATACTGTACCAATCAGGATTTAGGGATAGGGTACTTCCTTAGGAACATGTCTTTGTTGTACACTTATCCTGCTCCCACTGGTTGGGGTATTCAGCTGTGACATTCATGCCTTAACTTGTCAACCAAGATGTCAGTTACCGTGTACATGTCTCTTTCTGCCATGTAGGATGTCAATTCCAAGGGAGGTCTTGTGAACTTAAAACTTTACTGACCACTACTTAAAATGGAAGTCTTACTCCAAATAGTTGGGGTCCATCCCAGGGGCAGCTTATAAAGGCAAATACTATAAAAAGTTCATACACAGGTATAGGAAGTGCTACTGGGTGGTTGGATAATTACACAAGTCAGTTCTACTGACTTGCATCATGATTGGTTTCCAAGGGCACAGAACATAGCAAGATGTAACCAACTTGGGCATGAGAATGTTTCCTAGTAACAGCAGAAACATATGAGAAAGTTTCCTTATAATATTAGTAACAGCACAAAACGCAGGCTAGCCAGGTAACAGTGACCTAGGCATTACCAGTAAGAACACATATAATCAGCTACTCTAAACAGGATTCTGGCTGGGAGAACACACCCTGGGCACCACGTGGGTTCACTGTACTCCCTCCACCATTGTCAGCCAGACTGGAGCTAATATCAACAGTAAAACTAACATAGTTCACCCCAAGAGCTTGACTGCCCCTTTGAGGAGGAAAATTTAATTTTTAAAAGGAAAAGAACCCAAACAAACTTGTTGATTTGCTTTTTTTCTTTACAGCTACGGCCTATGGGAAAGGAACCTATTTTGCTGTCAATGCTGCATATTCTGCCAATGACACATATTCCAAACCAGATACCAATGGGAGGAAGCATATGTACTATGCGCGGGTTCTCACTGGAAACTACACAAATGGAAATCATTCACTGATTGTGCCTCCTTCAAGGGACCCTCAAAATGTTACTGACTTGTACGACACTGTCACAGATAATGCCTTAAGTCCAAGTATATTTGTAGTGTTCTATGATAATCAAGCATACCCCGAGTATCTTATCACATTTAGGCCGTAACGCTTTGGGGGTGCCTTTCGGAAGACACCGGTGTTATATCTGCTGTAGGATGCATTTTAGCTGTTTTCCTTCTTAAGCTTTCTATAAGAGCACACACACAGTCTTTCTTTGCCATGGACGTGTTTCCACAGCTGCTTCTCCATATTGAAAATGAATCCACTTGAGAACCAATCACTTGAGAATTTAAAACAGGTAACAGCTGTAACTGTGTTCACACATATGAACCTCAAATCCGTGGAAAGAACAGACTTTTATGTTCTGGAGGGACGGCAACACCTTTCTGCACTTTCAGAAAGCCCCACAGTCTCAGCTACTGCCAGTGGAACCGTGTCAGAGAGCCACTGTGCTGTGGGACACAGTACCTCTGAGCCAATGAGGCTGCCATCTTCCTTGCTGCCAACTGAACAGAATCCAAGACAGAGAACTTGGTTCTTCACTAACAGAGCTGTGTCGTGTGGGTTGGGCTGCTCCAGCCAGGGTTATGTACAAGCTGGGTGCTGGGATGTGGCTCTGGGTCTGTGTGACTGAGCCCCCCAAGGAGAGGCACTGCTCAAGGCCTGGCTTCAATTGCCCGTGGGCCCTTTTAAGGTTGACACCAATATTCGGGCTACCTAAGAAAGAAATGGGATGGTGCCTGCAACCTCTCCACCAGAAGCCTTTCTTCTACTGTGTGAAAACGAGAGTGAACTCTAAGGCTATCGGCGTCTTCCCTGTGGCTGGCCAGCTTGTGATAACTTGAATGCTTTACGTGTAAGTCATTTTGCTAACTTACTAAGTGTCTACTGGATGGGGATTATTTCTTGTGGTGCCAGAGATGACCCAGGGCCTCACACAAGCCAGGCAAGTACTCTACCACTGAACTACATCCCCAGCCCTCTTCCTGTGTTGAAGCAGGATTCCACTAAGTTGCCCTGGCAGGGTTTGAACTCATTTATCTTCCTGCACTGGCTACTTATTGGAGGGGGAGGGGCATCTGTGCTTAAGTTGTTTTTAATTTCCTCCTGTACATTTCAGACTCAATGCCATTTATTGAGTGCCTGGACCTTATTTATCAGGTAGTGTAAGAGGTGTGTTCACATACATGATTTTATTCCCATAAAAAGTGCACTGTAAGAATGAATTCATTGTTTCAAGGCTTAGGAACATGCTTAGGTACAAGAAATGTCCTTGCCTGAGGTCACCAAGGCAGGAACCGCAGAGCCAGCCACCTGAGTCTTGGTGTTGAGCCCTCACTATACCCACCACAGAGCCTGGCCTTCACATAAGCGTGTGCTGCTTTGAGAGTTATCTCAAGATGATCTGTGAGGCTAACCCTGATTTCCGTGGCTTTCTCCCTTCTGGAATTGGTGGCCACTCGCCCCTCTATTGGGCATTTTCTAGGCCATGGAGCTAGTGCTGTGTAATGTTCCCAGTTTGGGTGTTGGGGAAATTTAGGTGCAGGTTCCTACCATAGGTACCCCCAGTGGAGTTCAGGCAGAGAGAGGGGCCCCATCGTTGTTTCATCGACACTGAGGCTGCTGTGTCTTAAGTGGACTGGTAGACACTGTGGCTTGGGAGGTGGCTTCCTCAGTACTGGCACCAAGGATGGCCTGAAGAGAGGGAGGCTTGTTTCCATTTGCTTTTGTTCTCCAGTGGTTTGTTAACTCAAGGCAAGGCTGAATAGTAGTGGGATGTTACACTGAAGGGTAAAGACCCAGGCAACAAATGTTACAGTCACTTTCAAAGGAAACATGTCATTGCCATTTTCTTCACTTCCTAGTAAAGTTACATAATTACACAATCAGTGTCTCTTGGTGGAATCATTTTTCTCCTGAAGGGCAAACATAGGAGCAGCTCAATGACATATAGTGGCCACTGCTGATAGAAAGTCACAACCAAATAGGGACTCTTAAGGTGCTAACGTTAAGTTGGGAATTACTGGAAGGGCACATCGCGGGTAAGGTTCAGAAAGTCTCCAATGAGCAGGGAGCCTAGATCCAGTGACAGGTCTTGATAGCTCACTGTAGGCCACACAACCCTTTGTTCCTTGGTCACCTGAGGGACACTCCATGCTATCTAGAGTCTCCTTTCTCCAAGCACCTCAAAGACACCAACAGCCCTGACACCAGGACTTTGGGACCCAGGTGCTTTTGCGTTTGTAGTCCCTTAGTGCATACATATCATTAAAACCCAAACTCAGGCTCCACCGAAGCCACTCAGCCCTGTAGTTCTTTGAGTCAGGCAACGGCTCAGGTCTCCGCTGCCTGGCAGACATCTGCTGTGGCGGTTGTGGCTCTGATGCTGCAGCAGGCTCCGGATGGCTGGAGCTCTGGAGGAATTTAAGAAGCTTTTATTCATGTGCGTGTCATAGAAGATGAACGCACCCTCTTCTACTGTGAATGAAGAGCCTGATGCTCAGTTAGCAGTTAGCCAGCTGCGGGATTTAGCAGCAGATCCACTAAATAGAAGAGCCATCGTCCAGGATCAGGGATGTTTGTCTGGCCTTATTTATGGACCATCTAAACTCCCGCCGTTCACTCGGCTTTGCTTGCGCTCCGATACTTGGCTGCATGCGGTGCCAACAGGGAAAAGATGAAGGGAGAACTGGGGGTGTTGCTGAGCTTGCATCCAGAAGACAACTCCAGGAGAAACAAAACCCCAGAAATCTATGACATTCTTCAATCCTCTAGTATGGCTGAGGGTGATAGTTTTAATGAAATGAAGTCATGGAGAAGGAAAGCTCAGCTTTTTCTGGGAACTACTAACGCATGCACCAAAACAATAGTTTTACACATAGGCAGTCTTGATGATGTCTCAGAGATCTATGAGAAGAGGCTTTGTTAAAATTAGAGGTGTTGCTGGGCAGTGGTGGCACGTGCCTGTAATCCCAGCATTTGGGAGGCAGAGGCAGGCAGATTTCTGAGTTCGAGGCCAGCCTGGTCTACAGAGTGAGTTCCAGGACAGCCAGGGCTATACAGAGAAACCCTGTCTTGAAAAACCAATAAACAAACAAACAAACAAACAAACAAACAAATAAATAAATAAATTAAAGGTGTTATCAGCTTTTTTTTTTTAAAGGTTTATTTATTTTAGGTAAGTACACTGTAGCTGTCTTCAGATACTATTTCTTCTTACTCCACTCCCTTGCTGTAACTGTTTTCTGGGGTGTGAAAAGACAACCCAGAAGAGAGGGGCAGATCTCATTACAGATGATTGAACCATCATGTGGTTGCTGGGATTTGAACTCACGACCTTTGGAAGGGCAGTCGTCGCTCTTAACCACTGAGCATCTCTCTAGCTCTAGCTTTATTTTTCAAATGGCTGTTCAAAGATGCGTTGTGCCAATCCATTCAGGCTTGAAAGCAGAGGCTTTGGCATCAGCAATAGCATCAACCAAGGTCATAAGGCTCAGCGGGTTGTGAAAAGCCAAAGTGGGGAAGAGGTGCTACTCCCCTTTCAGGATGCCCCCGTGGAAGTGGACGGAAACTCAGAGCTACCTGACTGGAGGCCAGAGGATGAGAGTCCCACAAAGGAACAGGACAAGGCAGTGTCCCGGGTTGGGTCACACCCTGGAGGTGGGGCTAGCTGGTGGAGCATAGCTGCAAACTTTTTTTTTTGATTTGTTTTTTTCGAGACAGAGTTTCTCTGTATAGCCCTGGCTGTCCTGGAACTCACTCTGTAGACCAGGCTGGCCTCGAACTCGGAAATCCACCTGCCTCTGCTTCCCAGAGTACTGGGATTACAGGCGTGTGCCACCACCCCCCGGCCAGCTGCAAACTTTTTATCCAGCTCATTTTACTTGTGACTTCAATTTGGGGCTCAAGGACTGTGCAAATGAACAGGGGGACAGCTTTCCATTGGTCAAGTGCAATTTGCAATAAATTATCATGGAAACTTCTAGATTACATGACTACGTAGACAGCATTTTACATCTTATTGGACATTTTCTGCACATAACAGGTCAGGTTTGTTTATGAAGGTATTTTGGTATTGTTTTCCTTTGCTTGATTGCCTCACATTTTGTTTTGAAAAACATGGGTCCACCGTTAAAACCAAATATATGTGTAGCTTTATATTTTGTTTTACAGCAACATGTGATTAGAAAAACTTAATTTCTTCTCAAGCCTCAGGAGACTTCTAAAAAAGTTTTACATAGCTCAAGTTGTGCATGAATTACCAAATATATATTTTTTTCAGCTTTTCTTTATGAATGATATATGACATGTGCTTTGGTACCCTTCTCTGAAAGTTGGAAATATACCTGCTTAGGTCCTTTCTGTGCCTTTTTTACTTTGCCAACCATGTTTTATAGAAAAGACATTAGCAACGACATTTTGCAAATGGAATTATGTTCATCTGAACATAGAAGTACCTAAAAAGAAGAAAAAAAAAAACCTCTACTAAAAACTGTGCAGTCTTCCTCACTGTAATCTAATAAGATTGCTGTAGGCCAGTTAAAACACAGGAACACCAGCAGCCGTAAAGTGCTTCTGGAAGGTTTTGAATGTGGCCACGCCTGGCTCTGTTGACTCCTGCTCACTTAGGTTAGGTTAGAATCAAGGCCACTGTGATGTTTGAGCAGCAGATGGTCTCTTGGCCTTACTCTATGGTGACACTGTATCCAGCTAGAGAAAAGTAATAGTTCAAACAACCGACAAACTTGAAGATGAAAATGAAATTGGGTGCTTATGATGTCACCTTGGCCAGGCTGAAGTCAGATATCAGCTGCCTGGCATGTGCCCATCCCAGAGATGATGCTTCTTAGTGCCTTTTTGTGGTTATTAAGAAAGTACTGCAGTCAATTTGACTAAAATAGGATCCATGTTATTGCTTAGAGAGAAAGAAAGCCAGCAGCACTGGTCACTTATTCTTTCTATCTATCCGGAAAACTGACTTCAGTGAAGGTAAAATATAAGAGATAAGACACTTGTGTTTAAAGCGTTACATGTATGTTATGCTTTAAGATTCTAAAATATTTGAAAACAATTTTTTAAAAAAAAATTTGGTTTTTTTTGAGACAGGGTTTCTCTGTATAGCCCTGGCTGTCCTGGAACTCACTCTGTCGACCAGGCTGCCCTCGAACTCAGAAGTTCATCTGCTTCTGCCTCCCAAGTGCTGGGATTAAAGGCACCACTGCCTTGCTACAAAGTTCATTTTCTGTTTCAACAGGTTTTTATTTTATTTTGCATTGTCACACACTTATTTAAAAACTACAGCCCTTTTGGTAGTAATGGCCCACATCAGTTGTTATTTCCGACTCATGTGTGTGTCTAGGTGTTCTTCTAGGACTTTCAGAGAACTCAAGGCAACTATAATGGCAGTTTTCAAAATATATCGTAAAATAAGAAAAGATAATAAAAAAACAAACAAACCCTAAACTCTGGTACTGGAGAGATGGCTCAGCGTTTAAGAGCACTGCTCTTGTAGAGGGCCTGTGTTTGGTTCTTATCACCCACATGGTAGCTTATGGCCACCTGTAACTATAGATCCAGGGAGCCAATGCCCTCTGACCTCTGAGGGAACTGCACACATGCGCACATTGATACATGCAGGCAAACATTCTCACACATTAAGTAAAAACAAATATATTTTTTTTAAAAATCCAGACTACACAACTATACTACTATATTCATGGATGTATTAAAATAAACAAACAAAAAAGCCCCAAAACTAAAACATTTTTTATGGAGCCCTAAAAGGGAACAGCTCATGAACTGTGCTTATCATGCTGATGCCAGGACCTCATAATTGATCTCTACAAAATAAGGGACTCATCTCCCACCACCCACTTTTATGGAAATTGTTGCAGGATATTTTCTGAAGAAAAAACAAACAAACAAACAAACAAACAAACAAACAAAACCCAGTTTCTAGTTGTGGTGTGGTTCAGCCCTTAGTGCATGTTTCTAATCCCTTTCAATGGAGAATACCCTTAGTACTCACCTTTAATCTCAAACAATGAAGGTAAAGTAAGTTTGTAGAAGGAGGCAGCCATGTTTGAAAGTGATTTCTAATTGAGTGGCAAAGTGATAATCAGAGACTTGACAGAGTGAATAAGAATATGAGAGAGAGGAAAGGGCTGTGCAGAGAGAAAACAAGCTACAGGGAACGAGCCAGAGAATGAGAAGGAGCCAGAAGATCAGAACAGATTGCCAGAGTTAGTTTGAAGCTAAGCAGAGCAATTCAGGAGAACCTTGAGAGAATTCAGATCGGATCAGTCAGCCTGAAGAAGGGTTTAAGCCAGAAAGCAGAAAGAATTAGGAAGGGGTGAGCTTATTTAGCAGTAAGTCTGAGAGGCTGAAAACACTGTAGGCCTAGATTTGATTGTAGAGTCTAGAATCTCCCAGGACTAGACCAAGGTTAGTAGACTGAGGCAGTGAACCTCTAAGTCAACAGGAGTATAAAAGATACTTTAACACGAACCCTTCCCAGGTCTTTGTATAACACTACCATTCCTTCTCACAGAACGAAAGACTTCCTACAGAAGACTTTTCTGAGCTTCCCAGCTTCTCTGAGTCCAATCTATATTGAGTCTATTCTGTAACAACCCTATGGTCTCAGAGAAACTAAAACTCTTGAGAAACTTAGGTTTTCCTGAGAAGTATTGAAACTGAAATGCTTGAGTTCCTTTAAGATCAGAGGAAAACTGCCTTCCTTTATTAGCGTCTGTAACAACAGAGGCGCTGCAGCCTACCAGAACTGCCGGAACAGGATGCCCAAGCGATACAGGATGCTGGGGCGACTCTGCAGCTATTCCCTTCCACCCCATTTCAGAGGACCTCAGCCTTTCAGACTGCTTCACAGCTGAGTCACACATAACAAACGAAGATTAACCCAAAGAAAATGAGGGCTGATTCTGTGGCAGAGGTAAGTCTAAGATCAGAAAACTGAGCTGTGGCCATAGCACGCTTGGTCCCAATGCCACAAATGGAGCATGGCCCAAGGCCTGTGGAAGAAGCAGTAGCACAACTCTATCCTCACAGAGTTATGCTGTGCTGTGGGTTGCAGCCCCTCTGGGTACAGACTCTTTCACAGGAATCACCTAAGACTCGGCAAACTCAGAGACCTCTGAAGGCTAATAGGAAAAAACCCAGAAAGATACTAGCCATGCAGGCTAGTAATGTCCATGTGTCTGTGTGTGCCTGTTGGGTCAGTACTCCCTTGTAAACATGAGACTGACCACACCAGTATCCCTTCTATCTCCTCTCTTCTTGGGTCATTTGCTTGTATTGTAATGCTAAATACTGCCCCCATGGCCTGTGGTCCCCAGGGATGAGAGTCTGCACTACCCAAATGACAAATCCAAGTGCTCCTCCCTGAATGAAGAATTGGTGAATGAAGAGGCATCTAAGAGGTGTGGTTCTTGGGTTCCTTGATTGAAGTCTCTGTGAGAGAGGGAAAGAGAAAGCAGAGGGGGTTTGGGGAGGGAGAGAGGAAGAGAAAGCCACCATAAGGTGAGTGATTTTGAATACATGGCCATGAGGGCTGGCCAGCAGAGTGACAGCAGCCCAGATAGAACATGGCAAGTTGTAATTCAGGGTTATAGATGGGGAAATAGATTTCAACAGCATAGAAGGTAGATAGATATCTGCCCAACTCTAGTGCTGATTAAAGCTTATCATAAAAATAAAAGTTGTGTCTTTTGTCTGGGAATGAGATGAGCAAAGGCAGGGTAGACACCAGAGCCATAACTGTTTAGTGGTTCAAACATCCCATCAGAATGGAAGTAGCATATATAGCTGAAAAAGAAGCCCAAAATATATAAAAAGCCTTAACTCCATAACATTTGGGGTAACTCTAGCTTTTGGGTTAATAGTCTGTGAGAAATCCAGTAAACTATGTCCTGTTAAAAAAAGTCTTGGCTTTGAGTTTCTTAAACTAGAAAGCTTGCAGCAACATGCTGACTGGGAAAGACGAACATTAGCCAGATAGGCAAATATGCACTGGCCAGTGTAGGGCAGTTCTTCAGGTGGTTTGGGACCAACCCACTGTAAGCAGTGACTGTTGCCTGCGCTGGGCACGTGGCGCTGAGACTGGGAGGAGCGAGCGAGCGAGGCTGTGCAAGGCCTCTGCAGGATGCCCTTCAGGGCCGGGGATCGTTCTTGCCTTCTGTACCTACCATACAGTCTCCACACCCACTGCCACTGCAATCTTAGAGCTGCCACAGACAATGGGAAAAAATGGCCTGGGGGAAGGCCAATAAAAATTTATAAGAACAAGCCAGGCGTGGTGGTGCACAGAGGAGGAAGGATCTCTGTTGAGTTTGAGGCCAGTCTGGTCTACACAGCAAATTCCAGGGAGCTCACACTTAAGAGACCGGCTGAAAAGACCAGATGGAAGAGGAAAAGGAGAGGTCCACAAATATGAGCCAGTTTGGCTACTGAGCACTGTGCAGGAAAGAGGTGACCACGGTGACATTTTATTGGGAAAAGCACATGTATAAATATGTACAAACTCACCACCTGCTGTTCCATCCTTTATTTCAGAATTATACTACTGAGAACCAACCTTGGTAGTACAAACCTGTAATCCTAGCAATTGGGGAGGTGGGCCACAGGATCTTGAATTCAAAACCAGACTAAGATATATATCGAAACCTTGTAAAAACAAACTCAGCCAGGTGGTGGTGGCACACACCTTTAATCCCAGCACTTGGGAGGCAGAGACAGGTGGATTTCTGAGTTCGAGGCCAGCCTGGTCTACAGAGTGAGTTCCAGGACAGCCAGGGCTATACAGAGAAACCCTGTCTTGGAAAAAAAAAACAAAAAACAAAACACCCCCCCAAACTCTCAACCTGGCCAGGAACCCTGATTGGTGTGCTCAGAGGCCAGAAGTGAACCTACTACTATCATTTTGCTAAACGAACATCCGGAGTCCTTTCTAGATGATCCTTCCTCATCAGAGGAGCATCTCTGTACACTGAGTGCTGGCTAACTCAGCCTGGAGAAACGGAGGCAGCGAACGCCTTTGATTCCAGCACTTGGGAAGCAGAGGCTGGTGGATCTCGAGCGTCCAAGACCAGCCTGATATATATACATCTACACTGAGAGTTCCAGGAAAGCCAGAGCTACACAGTTGGATCCAGTTTCAAACCTCCCAGTTCCCCACCAAAGGAAAGGAAAAAGAAGCAGGGAGAAAAGGGCTGGGAGTTTTTACAGGTCAGAGGTCAGGAAGGGATGAGGCAAAACTGTCTTTTGGACTGGATAGGACAGAACCGTTTTTGCCCGTGAGCGTGGCAGCTGTAGTGTGGCTGCCCGCGCAAACCAGTCAATATGGTAACATGGGAACAAGAGCTCCCAAGGCACTATCGATGGCTGCTTCAGGAAGGAAAGTCAGTTTTCTTTAGGGGTACTACAGCCCCTGGGAGGTTAACCAGGGCCAAGTGGATGGTGGATGGCCACACCACGTGCGTATGGGCAGCAGTAACTGGACTCAACAGGGGGTGCGGGAGAGACGTAAATAAATAAAAAAACATCCGGTCTACACACCTAGTCTACACATGTGACACACTCAGAGCAAATAAAACAATCATAAAAAGCAAACACACGTGGATAGCACATTATTTCTAAAAATATATTTTAAAAAGTTATTAAAATGTAGTTAAAAAGTTATTAAAAAGTATCACAAGCTTTTTCCTTGTATCAAAAGCTGGGCCACCATCCTGGTTACTTGTGGATTGACTAGGCAGTCCAGCAAGTCATCTGTGGACACGAAGATTCGAGAAGGCGCCACAGGACACCTCAGGGCTGATGGCTCTGCCTCTGCGCTCGCCCCTTTACTGGCTTGCTGCCTCCTGGCACAGGGCAGGTCTGCAAAGTGTACTCCGTTGCTGCTGACAGATTCTTCACTGTCACCTTCCAGTGCGCCAACTCTATCTTCGGATGCCAGTGTCACAGGGACCAGATCTGGGCCAAACAGGCTAGCAGCCTCCAGCCTCCCAGCCTCTGCTGTGAGGCTAGGGCCGGCCTCCGGCTCTACTTCCATGTGCTCCTGCACACTTGGCTCCTCCCCGTCTGCTCTCAGCGTTTGCATTTCTACTTCTTTAGCTTTTTCACAATGATCAAAAAATGCACAAACAGCACTGTTCAAGTAGCAGCTGTTGACTTCGTGAGATGTTTCCTCGACCTAGGAAGAGGAGAGCCCTTCAGCACCGCACTGGAGCCCAACTGGGCCGACTCACCATGCACACCAAGAGCCGGCCTGGACACTGGAGCATCCTACCTCAGTGGGGTTCAGCCAGGTCTTGGGGTGGTGCGGGTCCTCTGCAGTCTTCAGGGTACACACAAGCATGCGGGTGACTGCCTCTTCCACCCGGGCTAGGTGGTCCTCTTCCTGAGGTAAAAAATTAAAAAGACAAAACCACATTTTCTTATTTGTCTCTGTGCCTCATGATTTAAGAGTTTCTTAGCTGTATGCTCTGTCCACGAATGCCAACCTTGTCACAGAAGGCACCTCGGTGCTGTTGAGAGCACCATAACTCATGTGTGTTCGTTACCACTTGCTATCTATGAGTGTGTAGATCTTAAGAGTGTGTGATCTTAAGAATAAAATTAATTTAGATGACACAGGCCTGTGTACAATGAATGACCTTAGATCATTTTTTCTAATCTTTTCTACTCTTTGATAAGTCCAGATAAAACACCTGGAAGAATGATCCTTATGGAGTTTGAAAAGCGAATCATATGACCGAAGGAGACTCGGCGACTGGTTCTGTGGAAGGGGGGGTGGGTTGTCACACAGGGGCCAGGATTAGATCCCTCAACATGGAGACACATGCCTGTGGCTGAGATGGAGGCCATTCAGAGTCTGACACCTCTAGAACAGACTAGACGGATGGGCTGGTGCCCCTCTGAGGCCAGGCTGGGTTACAGGGAGACCGTGTTTCAGAAAACAAAACAAACAAACAAACAAACAAAAAGTAGCTAAATATCTGAGCACAGCTTAAGATACGAGATAGCCAAAAAATAAATAAATAAATAAATAAATAAATAAATAAATAAATAAATAAAAAAGGATACGAGGTAGCATTACTGATAAAACAGAATTAAAACCAACAACTTCTATTTATTAAAAAACACAGCAAGAGAAAAATTCAAACTAGATGCCTATAACATATATAAACTAAACAGAGACCACTAGGGAATACAGAAAGATTTAGCATACATTAATAAGACAATTTTTTAATGGGCAACAGACACAAAGATAAACATTTTTTAAAAGAGCAATTATTTGACTAACAAATGCCTCAAGTCCTCAGGGACCAAACTTGTACCACTTAAGAATCTGTTTACATGCATACCAATTCTCAGGAAAATTCTCAGAAGAGATGATCGGAACAGCAGCACATTAACAAGTTTCTAGAAAAGACAGTTTCTAGAAAAGACTGGTAAAATCTAGCAAACTACTGAAGTCACGTGAACTCGAATCTAAATAATATACAAACAATCAGTATCCTATAATGCATTAAAAACAGCATATTACAATTAGGTTTTATCTATTTCAGAAAAAAGCATGAATTAGGAAATCAACTGATGTAATTTATACTATCATATTTTTACTGAAGAGAGCTGTGGGGAGCGGAAGAAGCTGTTAACTCGGGCACAGCAGAATCAAGGACAAGAGCTGTGGACCTATGGAGGAAGAGCAAGGCCTTCTGCCTTCCCTGGAGGACAAGACTCAGAGGAAACCGCAGGGCCTTTCTTGAACCCTGTGTGAATGTTGACAGTGTGTGCAGAAAATATCCACCATACCTTTCTCTCCTGCCCCCAAAATTACAGGGGGCTGAAGACTCTCCCACACAGATTAGCTAAATCTGCTCAAACCAACTGTATACCACAAACCTTGCCTTCTGGTTAATCTGCACGTAATGACCCCACCTCCGTGCCAGCTGTATGCAGTAACCCAGACTTCCTGCTCAACCCTATAAATTAAATATGCTGAACTTCCAGTGTGCTGTGGTGGCTGGAATGAAAATAGCCCCCAAGGGCTCATAGGGAGTGGCACTATTAAGGAGGTATGACTTTATTGGAGGCCAGGATGGGCTCTGAGGTTTCAGAAACTCAAGCCAAGCCTTTTGCCACTCTTTCTTCCTGCTACCTTTGGGTCAGGATGTAGAATTCCCTCAGCTGTCTTATCTGCCTGCACGCTGCCATGGTCCTTGCCATGATGATAAGGGACTAAACCTCTGACCTGTAAGCCAGCCCCAATGACATGATTCCTTTATAAGAGTTGCCTTGGTCATGGTATCTCTTCACAGCAATAGGAAGAGTAAGACACCACCTGACCCAGCTTTCTATGCATGTGTCTGCGTGTTTGTCATTTCTTCTTTCTCTCCATGGAAGCTAAGTATAAACATATAATGATATTATATGATCATTCCCACTGATGCTAAAAGGCACTCAATAAAATTCTATATTCCTTCTAGATTTCAAAAAACAACAAAACCCTTGAAACAGCTAATGGTAGATACCAGACATAAAATGTATAGACAATTCAGTCCCACACTTATTAAAGAGAAACCACTACACAGTTGGAAATCACTGTGTCCATTGTCACAACATTTAGGAGTAAAAGGAGGATTCATGCTCAGGTCACTGTGACTTTGCAGCCAGACTGAGCGACATGAGAACACCTCAGAACAAGCAAGGAAATAAAGCATTCATTAGCACTCCCTCTGAAGTCAGGAGACAAAGAGGAGCGTGATCTCCACTGTTTATTACTGACTTAGATGGACTAGTACTGGCCAAGAAATCTCCCCACCAGATACACCCATGGGTCTTCAGTGTTATGTGGAATGTATGCTGAGGGGTCCCTGACATCATACCCCTTCTCTTACTCACAGCAATTTCTCCTATGTGTGTGTGTGTGTGCACCGATTATGTTGGATGCCTTTACACGTTGCTTAATTTAGGCTTCACAACCAAGTTCCTGAGCTGAGTTCAGTTACAACCACTGTTTTATAACTGAGCTTACAAACTGAGCTTGTCTGGAGCTCGCCTTGCAGGGGACACTTCTACAGATCTGCTTCAGCTGCAGTTCCAAGTAGACATTCTAACCATGAGGCTGATGGTCTCCCAGCACACTTCCCACTGAGCCCCAAAGGCTTTGTGTCCCCTCTTCCCTAAGCCCTTAAGTGCAGCTTCCTGTTTCAGTAATTCTCAGGACACACCTACTCCAAAGCCCTTTCCATAACCAAAGGAAACATCTCAACCCAGGGGAGGGTGCAGCTGTCAAGGATTGTCTGGCTGTGGATTCTGGAGGGCAGAGATGTAAGCAGAGCCCTAAGGGGCAACAGGTGCAATCAGAGGCTCTGGTTAAGACAGTGCACACAGAACTGAGGCTTCGGGTTAAAGAGCAAGATTGAGCCCGATTGCTACTGCACTGTCACACAGCACAGGGGGCCAGGATGAAGGTGTTACTGGGAACAGGGTCCTGGCAGAAATGAATGATAAAAATAAAGTGCTGAATGATTGCACTTTGAGACAACGCATAGGTCAAGATTAGAAATAAGGCTCCTGAACCAAGAAAGAGGTATTTCCCTCTGGGATGGTGTGGGACAGAACCAGCAGTGTTAGATATAGACGGCAGATCCCGCTAGGCCTAACACGGCACTCCTGACATCACAGGAGGAAGTCACTCTGTGTCCTTTCAAGGAGTGGCTGGGCACAATAGCACATGTGCCACAGGAGGCCAAGGGAGGGGGAGCAAGCATTTGAGACCCTTCAGAGAGATACCCCACCTCAAACAACAACACAACCAAGTCAAGCAAAAGACGAGAATGGCACATCTCTAACCTGAGCAGTTATCCAGAGAGGACAGACTCACAGAACATAGAAACAAACCCATCCTGGACTGCTGGGATCCAGTGTCGCAGGGAAATGGTGAGCCAGTGCTGCAGACAGGCTCTGCTCATCTCAGGCATGTGTTCTTTAAAGGAAAACAACAACAGTGACAACAACAACAAAAGTACCAGCTCAATCCAGGAGTTTATACTGACGGTGACAGGATCAAGAGACTCCACATAATGCCACCAGTGTCTGGGAACAAACAGAACCTGCAAACCAAAGAAAAGATAGTTACCACAAGAACCGGACAGTCCCCACTCTAGCTGAGACTGCTAAAGGGAAAGAGTCAGGGATGAAGCCAAGGGAGGGAAGAAGACCCCACCAGCTCCTCTCCTCCCTTGGCTGAGGTCGCAAGCTTACAGCTTTACCTGCCTCTTAACTCGATCACTTCTGCTCACATCTAAACATTAGTACAGGCTTTGAAATTCCTCTTTGCCACTGAGCAGTAGCTGTGGACATTCTGACAGAAGCAAGCATGCAGCCGTTTTACTTTATTTACTGGAAATCCTCCCTGAGATACACTAAAGGGCGGTGCTGGGGAAGGACCGGAGAGCCAGAGCCTCACTCAGGCACTGTAGTAGGAATGTAAACTGGCCACCCTGGAGAATACCACAGCGATCTCTCAGAAGGCCAACCACCCTCTCTGAACCACCTATCCTACTCCTAAACACTCAAGAACCTTTTAGCAAGTGCGCACAGTGGCAATCAGCTCAGGAGTAGATCATTGCGGCACACCTACGTAATCAAGAGCTGTTCGGCCTTGAAAACATTCTGCATCGGAAGTCCAACACAAAGGGCTCCGTGCTGTTTGGCTGCAGGTGTGATGCCCAGAATAGGAAGATCTACGGTGATACAAAGTACAGCAGTAGCTGATGGGGGCTGGAGGAAGAGGCACGCACGAAGGGAAGGGCCTGGTGGATCTGTGTACACGTGTGGAGAGAACAGGAGGAGAGCCAGCAAGGAGCGGGCAATGGAGGGAATACAAACTTTTCAAATGCTAAGAATCTGGTATAGCAAAGCCCCAATGATATAAAAGAAAAGCCCCCCTCAGAGTGGATATGCAGAATACAGTCTCTTTAGAAGGGATTCAGATATCAGCCATTCTTGCTGAAAATCCTCCTCAGTCCACCTGCTTCTGAGCACAGGATGTACTGCAGTCTGTGTCTGTCTGTCTGTCGTAACAGGTATTAACTGTGAATATGTTCTAGTACCATACTCTAACATGTCTCTTAACCTGAGTAATAACAGTTCCATCGCTTTGAGTTTCCTCAATGCTCATCTCTCCCGTCACCAGCAGGAGGAGCTGTGCTCCCTCGCTCCATCTCTTAGGCCCACAGATGGAGTTGTCCTCCACCAGCAGGGCCTTGGGAGGAAACTCTTCCCATCTTGAGGATGCACAGGCACCAGGCTGTGGTGTCCCCTGACAGCTCATTGATGTTTAAAGCCCCATTACCTGTCCTGGATTCAGCGTGACCATATGTCTTCGAGCTTTCTGGAACTGGGGGAAACGCTTTAAATCAGGGTTGACAACATTGATTTTACTGAACACACTAGACTCTTCGTAAGGAATTCTGGTTGGATAAAGGAAAGGCGTATCTTCGGGAGGAAAGAGATGCCATCTTTTCCTAAAAAAAAAAAGATACAAGTTAGCTCTCAACTTGAGCTAAAACATGTAGAAGGTAGCAGTGGAAGGTTTGGTTTTACTAATTTAAATTCAGTTCATATAGGAACGCAGCTTCTCACTCAAAGCTGATCCCCTGCAGATGTCTGATGGAAGGAAGCTCTCTATGGGTGGATATCTCAAGTCCCCCCCAACCCCAGGCAGTGCCTCACCTTGCTGGGATAAGATCTCATTTGTAAAGTGTTTCTTTCATTGCTTTTGTATCTTACAGCAAAGCCTGCGTATCACTGCATTCACTCCTGATCCTGAAGGTAACCAGAATAATCTTTATCCTCTCAGTATTCTTTTTATTGTATTTTATCTTGTATGTATATATGTGTACTGTATTTGTTATGTTTCTACACATCATGCAGATGCATGTATATGTGTGGAGGTGAGAGGCTGCCACTGACGTCTGTCTTCCCCATCACTCACTGTCTTAACTCTTTTTCCCCTGGTGTTTGGAGACTTGGTCTCATTATGTAACTTTATTGGCTCTCCGGAACTTGCTATGGAGACCAGACTGGCCTCAGACTCATAAAGATCCTCCCGCCTCTACCTCCAAGTGCTGAAATTAATGGCCTGTGTCACCACAAAGGTGAATCACCTTACTTTTTTTTGAGACAGGATCTCTTACTGAACGCAGAGCTCTGATTGGATAGACTGTCTGGCCAGCGAGCTCCTGGGACCATGATGTCTCTTCTACCCTCTGCACCCGAGTTGCAGAGGGCACCACGCCTGGTTTTCCCCTGCATTGCTGCATACTGAACTTAAGTCAACATGTTTGTGATGCAGGCATCTTATCACCAAGTCAGCTCCCAGCGCTGCAAATATCTGCGCTCTCACACTCTCCAGAGCAAGCCCCCGGCCAGAGCTCTCCCCAGCTCCTAGACTGCTGCTCCCTGTCTAGGAGTTAGGTGTTTAATTGATCAAGGATGAGAAAATAACTGATGGCACACGACCTAAGAGTAATGTAACTGAGGATCTTCTAAGAGGAGAAAACTGTTTTATAAAGTGGATTCTCCCCCTCCTTCTTTTTAGGAATGGGGGTAAATCTTATTTCACAAAACTGTAAAGTTCTATATTTTACAGTACTAGAAGGAAGAGTGCTAAGGCAAAGAGGGAGGCGAGGGAGAACTAAGCAGAGCTGACGGGACCAGAGGAAAAGAACCAAGCCCCAGATCTGAGGAAAAGCAGTAAGGCCCTCCCGAGTGTGCGTCCTGGCAGCCAGCGGCACCCAGTCCTTTCTGCACTGGGAGGCAGTCCTCAAACTGTCAAGCGTGTACTAGCGTCTTATTTCCCTCTGGAACAGAAGGCTTCACAGAGACAGTGAAGAGAGCTTGACTTTTCTGAAATTCTAGGGCAGCCTAGGGATCTCACAGCCGCTGGGTCAGGGCTGCTGAAGTGTAGGCGTTTGAAGGTAGCCAGCCTTTCCAGGGACGGCTGTTCTACTCCAGCAGACCCACTGCTGGGGTGGGAGCCACTCTCGGTTACTTGGTATGTTAACTCTGGAAGGGCTCTGAAGAGGTCGCCAGTTTAATTTCATTCCTAAAATGAAATGAGAGAGGTCCACGTGTGTTCGGAATCCCTTGGCCTCAGAACATGCATCTCTTGGCTTCTCCAAAGCATTTCCCAGAGGAACGACCATCACCACCAGACTACCCTACCTGCTTGGTTTCGACCATCACCACCAGACTACCTACCCTACCTGCTTGGCTTCGACCATCACCACCAGACTACCTACCCTACCTGCTTGGCTTCGACCATCACCACCAGACTACCTACCCTACCTGCTTGGCTTCGACCATCACCACCAGACTACCTACCCTACCTGCTTGGCTTTGACCATCACCACCAGACTACCTACCCTACCTGCTTGGCTTCACAGGTTAAAATGTGCATGCCCTGTCAGCAGAGGACTGCACCACCATGCTGTTCCCTGCTCCAAAGCCTCTCATACAAAGAATGGAGAACTGTGTCTGCCTGGGAGTCAAGACCTTTATGCTCCACCCTGCCTTCTCTGTTCAGTCCTACCGTTCCCGGTGCACAGTTTACACAGGGTCCTCTGCACAGCCCATGATTCCTGGGGACCTTGTGTCTCTTCCATCTAAGCAATCTTCAAAGCCTACTGCACCAAACTGCTCTTCCACTGAGCCCCTGAAGCACCGTCTCCCCCACCTTCAATTCCAATGCTCTGAGGCCTCCCCCCAGGAGCATAAATCTCTCTTCATGCTGAAGGCCTAGAGGTTCCAGGTGGAATTGCTCCCAGGGCACAGGCCTGACCACCTCTACCCAGTCTAACACATGGAACTTGATGAACACTCAATAGATATTTACTAAAGCTATTTTATCACATCAGAATGCCATGAAAATGGAAAATATGTTGTTACTTAGTAAAACTGTAATTTTAACAGAGCTGAGGACCGAACCCAGGGCTCTACCACCGAGCTAAATCCCCAACCCCAAACTGTATTTTTTTTTTTTAATCAAAGGAAAAAAAACTCTGGAATTTCTTTGGCTTGCTTCCTAATTCAGAGCACATGGAAGAGGCAACTTTAAAGCAATGCCCCGCCTATCTCATCACATTTCAGTTTCCAAACTCTTAACTGCAAAAGGGCCGAGAAGGCTCGCTCACACCTGGCCCTGCTGACTCCCCTGCATACAGCAGTGTACCGGAAAGGTCAGTCTTCAGCAAGGGCCTGGTGACCCGCCACGGGACTGCTATGGCCTCCAGGTTCCCAGAGACAAATGTCCATCCCTCCCTCTAACCACACACTAGTTCTTCTGATCCTCTCATGATCATTTTTGTGTCTAGTGATGCTGAGGACCTGCGTGTGGCCATTTCTGTTTTTTTTTTTTTTTTTTTTTTTTTTTTCTATGAGTTGCCCTGCAAACATCTCAAAAGGCTGGAAGGACAATCAGGAGCACAATTCATTAGGGGGAGTAAGGTTGTACACATGACACCTGAGGACATCCAAACTCCGGGTCATCAGGTGCTGTCCATTCAATCTGCCACTAAGGCAGCAGAGATAAAAGCTCACCACTACATGATCCAGGCTTCCTGGCACCTGTCAATAGCCAAAGGGCCACAGTGAAGCCTCCATGTTCCAACAAACTTCTCTGTTCGCCTGTCTCTGAGAGGCGGAGTGAACGAACACTCCTAAGTGAAGAGATGCCTAGCAGGACAGAGACCTCTGGGAGAACCATGATCATGACCAAGACACACAGAAGGAAGCAGACAGTGGTGCAGAGAAGAGCCTTGGTCACGGGGCTGGTAGACAGATGGGGATGGGGCTACTATCCAACTCCACCTTTTCCCCTTTCTTGTTCTTTCTTGTCTGCTCAAATGCAGACAACTGGACAGAGACGCACACGCGTACATTACCTTCCTTGCACCTGGAATACTAAGTTGCAACCATAGGAGTCCAGATGGCAGGGAGTGTGGGCTCCCAGGGATCCAATCCACAATGTACTTTCTTGTCCATTTCTTCCAGGAAACCCAAAGTCAGACCACACCACTTCCTGTTTGAAAAAAGTATAGTTCATCAGGAACTGACCGCCCACCCTCTGTGGTGGGCACATGTTCACGTGGATTACTGTGTGTCCACCTATACTCTCTTACAGAAAAGGCTGGAGAAGGGAAGGGTTAGCTTTTCAGGGCAGCATGAAAAAACGTTTCAACCAGTGACATCTGAGTAACCCCAGTGGCAGCAGTCACTTAACAAGTGCTTACTATTTACAAATATCCCACGAACTGTTTGGGGAGCTTGCAACAAATCGATGAATCAATTAGGCCCACCAGGTACGACTCTTACAGCTGTTAGAGACAGACAATAAGCGACAGACAGAATTCTGCAGCTACCTGGGGTAAAGGTACTTGCGGCAGGCAGTGGGAGGTCATGGACGCACACTCAGGCCTTTACTGAGAGAGAGACAGTATTTGCAGGCACAAGCACTTTGTTAGCCTTTCGCACTTCGATGACCACATAAAAGAAGCCTTCTGGGGGAACCTAGTCATTAAAGATATCAATACTAGAGCTTCAGCTCATACCTATAAACCAGTCTCAGGCAGATGAGTCACAGAATGGCTTTTGAAACAGTGATTCATAGGTGATTGACTCTGCTCTCTGCCCCAAGCCACAAATCCATAAGTGTAATAAGGAACGCATACTGCTCCAGCCCAGTGCTCTCCGAGGCAGAGTTCTGAGGCAGCTCCTGCCTGTTCTCTGAGCTAGAAAAGAAAACCAACTAGCAGCTCGAGCACGCCAAACATGCTGCTGTTTTTTTTAATCATTAGTTTTTTTCTTTGATTTTTCTTTTTAAAGAATGAAACAAAAATATTTTTAAAAAGATTTATTTATTTATTAATTATATGTAAGTACACTGTAGAAGCCTTCAGACACCCCAGAAGAGGGCATCAGATCTTATTATGGATGGTTGTGAGCCACCATATGGTTGCTGGGATTTGAACTCGGGACCTTCAGAAGAGCAGTCAGCTTAACCTCTGAGCCATCTCTCCAGCCCAACAAAAATATTTTTATGTGCAGAGTACTCATATAAATACCAACACCTCAAGAAAACTTCTCACTATCTAAAATCTAAAGTCTCTTTACTTTTGAGGGGAACATTAACAGTTCTTTTAAAAGATAAATGATTTAAAAAAGACAGTCAATGGATGGTTTTAAGGAAAATTAGAAAAAAATTTATTTTAACTAATGAAACAGTAGGTTAGTCAGGGATATCCAAGAAACAGTATAAGCTATTGCTATTGTTCTTGGTTCCCGCCCCACCCCAGAAGCAGGAGGTAAATCCTTATTGCTGAAGACACCATACACTTGGAACCCAGGTCCCAGAGCTGGATATGACCTGACAAGCTCTCCCTGCGGACTGGCTTTTCATCGGACCAGTTGGTGTCACACAAACTTCCAAAGGAGGGAATCAGCCTAATAGTCTTACTGTGTGCTATGTGCTATGACACGAGCACAGCAACAATCAGCAACAATCCTCAGGGTGCAGTAGTGGCACACAAACCTCAGCAGTAACCAACAACAGGATCTAACCGGATTGAAGTTCTACCAAACCTAGTTAAACTACCCCAAGCTAGTGAAGTCACAAATCTTGTAGGGAACATTTAACTAACACTTTACTAAACTGGTATAATCCCTAACTACACTCTAAAGTTTTGTCCATATAGCCACAAACAAGTGTACTTCTTATTCCTCATTTAGAAAATGTTTTTCTTAGAGTGGATGCAAAAAATGTGGTATATCTACACAATGGAGTACTATTCAGCCATTAGAAACAATGAATTCATGAAATTCTTAGGCAAATGGATGGAGCTAGAAAACATCATACTAAGTGAGGTAACCCAGACTCAAAAGGTGAATCATGGTATGCACTCACTAATAAGTGGATATTAACCTAGAAAACTGGAATACCCCAAACATAATCCATACATCAAATGAGGTACAAGAAGAAAGGAGGAGTGGCCCCTGGTTCTGGAAAGACTCAGTGAAGCAGTATAGGGCAAAACCAGAACGGGGAAGTGGGAAGGGGCGGGTGGGAGGACAGGGGGAGAGAAAGGGGCTCATGGGACTTTCGGGGAGTGGGGGGCTAGAAAAGGGGAAATCATTTGAAATGTAAATAAAAAATATATCGAATAAAAAAAAAAAAGAAAACGTTTTTCTTGAAATAGTCAAACTGTTACAGAAAACCACACTGATCAAAGTGAAGAGTTATGGAGCCCAGCCCCAACTGATACATCCACAACACAGCTCACGCACCAAAGGCTGGGGATCACTGAAGAGGAGGAAGGGACAAAACTGTTAGTGCCAGAGGAACAAGAAGTTTGCATCTCCTAAAAATGCCAGTGAAGCCACAACCACCGAGTCTCCCTAAACACAGCTGAACAAGGAGGGCCCCGAAGGACATGCGACCACAGAGGTGGGAAGCGGAGGAGACCCAGACTCTGAGTGAAGAACTGTGGCTACTAAGGAAACCGAGAGGGAGAGTAGTCTTTCTCAGGGAAGGGCACACCAAGTGGCTATCAACACCAAAGGGTGGAAACATACATGTAATATACATGTAGCTCTACAGACTGAGCAGGTTGTGTTGTCGCTACTGCTGCCGATGTTATTAGTTGTCCAAGACAGGACTTTCTGTGTAGTTGTGGCTGTTCTGGAACTCAGAGACCCACCTGCCTTGGCCTTCTGAATGCTGGGATTAAGGAAGTATACCAGGCACCACCTAGCTAGAGCAGGTTATATTTATGTATTTAGAAAAAGAGGCCATGAATCTAAGAAGAAGAGCAGTACATGGGTAGGGCTGGATGGAGGAAAGGGAAGGGGAAATGATATAATTATATTATAATACAAATTATTTTAAGAAAGGTATGAGGTTATTTAGGGAAAATTTCATGTACAATGCTTTCCTATGTTTAGGTGACGGGCTTTGAAAGGATGTAAAGTCAATTATTGCTTTAAAGTTTGGCATAAACTCCTAAGATAAGGATCTTGGAAATCGTCCGACTTAAAGATGATGGAAATAATAAAGGATAAGAAGGGTGAAAGGGACAGAGTGGTTCCAGGGGATACAAGCTCCGTCAGTCCCACGCCTGCTGTATATGCACGAGGACCCGAGTTCCACCTCCAGAAACACACACAACACAACCGCTGGGACTGGCAGCCCACGGATGATCCCAGTGTTGGGGAGGCAGGGACAGGCAGAAACCCGGGGCCCTCTGCCTAGCCAGCCTCTTCTAACCAAGAATTCTAGCCCAAGTGAGAGACTGTCTCAAAACCCAAAACAACGCAGGGGTACAGCAGAGGAATGACCCGCGATGCTGACCTCTGCGCTCCACCTCCCCTCCACGGTCACACATGTACCTGCACACTCGTGTGCTCGTCTACACAAGTCTTTCCCATCTCCTGAACAGGACAGCACTGCTCACACAGTTAATATAAGGCGGGACAAGCTAACACGTTGGCCAATGAAAATGACCTTGTGAGACATTGCTAACACTAAGAAGCATTTGGAAACTGCCGCCCCTCCCCCACTATTTTTCTTTTCAATTTAATACCACTGAGGTAAAATTTAAATATGATGAAATGTATCATTCTGGAGCACAGTTCTACATGCCTGACAAATGTAGGCACCAATTACTGACAACAAGGATCAACCAGACCTCCATTATTCTCCAGTTTCCTCTTCCTCCCAGGCAACCGATCCTCCTGCCTCTATCTTCATGTTAAGCTAACGATATTTGGCAACTGGGTATTTGGCAACTGGGTTCTTCTAGATAAAAATTCCACCAATGAGGATCTACACCAAACATCATTATTATTATTATTATTATTTCTTCTTCTTCTTCTTCTTCTTCTTCTTCTTCTTCTTCTTCTTCTTCTTCTTCTTCTTCTTCTTCTTCTTCTTCTTCTTCTTCTTCTTCTTCTTCTTCTTCTTCTTCTTCTTCTTCTTCTTCTTCTTCTTCTTTTTGATGGTGTATGTGTCATAGCACACATGTGAAGGACAGAGAACAATTTGTGGGAGTCAGTTCTTTCTCTCTACCATTTGGGCTCTGGGGATCAAACCCAGGTCATCAAAGTTGGCAGCAGGTACTTTACTCACCATGATCTCTGGGTCCCCACCCCACGACGACTCCTGAGTCTTAGGGGTGGTGTGTTTATCCTACTTAGGACTATCATCAGCCTTCACTTAGTTTCAGAACCGTGGGGATTCTAGGGGAGGCATCTTCATCAAAGATCTGCTAAAGAGCTGGCCAGACGCCAACAGATAATTCCAAACACACAAATGATCCAGGATAAACTTTGCAAGACTCAAAAAACAAAACTCCTCCCAAAACAAAAACCAGGAATGTGGGAAGGAACTCAAACGGGGTTAATGGGGGCATGAAATAGATTAGGGAGGTTTGTGAAGTATGCAAGCAAAATTGTAACACATTAAAAAGAAAAAGATTCTTCCACAGGGAGGTAAAGGCAGGCAGGTCTCTATAAGACATAGAGAGCTTTTTTCAAATAACAAAAGCAAGCAAGCAAGCAAGCAAGCAAACAAACAAAAGGGTCCTTAACACAATAAACAACAGTCTTTAAACTCTATAGTAAAAAATAAAAATACAAAAGTGTATCTGGGGCTTAGCCATTAAAGAGCAACCACATGGTGGCTCATAGCAATCTGTAATGTGATCTGATGCCCTCTTTTGGCACGCAGGTGTACATACAGAGTGCTCTAGCATGAACGTACTCATCCACATACATGTATAATAAATCTTTTAAAAAAACTTTGTCATGTACTATTCTTGCTTGTGCATTGCACTCCTAACCCACTCCCGACATCAGTGACAACAGAACACATCAGAGTGTACTGCACTCTGCAGTCCGCTAGGCTTGGTTCCTGAATGGGCTTCTTTCTAAGTACTGTCTTTTTATGGTTACTACTGCTGTGGTAAAACGCCATGACCAAAGAAAGCAACTCTGGCTGGAAAGGATTTCTTCCACCTCACCCTTCCAGGAAAGCAAACAGGAACTCTTTAGGTCTTGAGTAAAAATGGATCCAGGAACTCCTGTGAGTAACCAAGGACGTGAAGGCAGGGACTGGAGCAGCAGCCACTGAGGCAAGCTGTCTATTGGCTTGCTCCTTGGAGCTTGCCTGCTCAGCCTGCTTTTCTACACCTATGATCTCTATCCTAGGGATGGCACCACCCACAATGTGCTGGGCCCTTCCTCAAAGGTTAATCAAAAATGCCCCCAGGCTGGCCTTTAGCCCAATCTTATAGAGGCATTTTCTCATTTGAGGTTCCCTCCTCTCTGATAACTCCAGCTTGTGTCAAGCCAACTCAAAAACTAGCCAGCACAATCGCCTCAACAGCTCCTGACAGCTCATTGAGGTCAATTCCCCAGTACCTGGAGCACAGCACTTTCAAAAAACTGTGGGTTACTCACAGGAGTTCCTGGATCCATTTTTACTCAAGACCTAAAGAGTTCCTGTTTGCTTATTTTTCAGACAGGGTTTCTCTGTGTAGTCCCAGCTCAGATCTGCCTGTTTTAAGTCTCTACTGGGATTAAAGGTTGTGCCACCATGCCAAGATCTGAAATGCTTTTAAACCTGACCCTATGGATAAATTCAATAACCATTACAGAAATGAATTCATGGACTCATCATATATATATATATGTGTGTATATATATATATATATATATGTGTGTGTGTGTGTGTGTATATATATATATATGTGTGTGTATATATATATATACACACACACATATGTATGTGTATATATATACACATATAAATATATATAATATGTAAATATATACATATGTATACACACACACATATATATATACACATATAAAACATAAACACACATATATGTTTACAGTTACAACAACAACAAAAAATGGCTGGGCAGAGGTGGCACCGCCTATAATCCCAGCACTCTGGGAGGCAGAGGCAGGCGGATTTCTGAGTTTGAGGCCAGCCTGGTCTACAGAGTGAGTTCCAGGACAGCCTGGACTACAAGGGAAACCCTGTCTCAAAACAAAACAAAACAAAACAAAACAAAACAACAACAACAACAACAAAAAAACAAAAAACAAAAAACAAACCAAAACCAAACCCAAAAAACCCAACCAACCAACCAACCAACCAAAACCAAAACACTAAAGAAAAACCAGTAGGAAGCTTTTAAGACAGGATAAGGGTTTCTGTCAGACTACCACAAAAAAATCAATAACAACAAACTCATTTAGAAATCCATGATTAAATTACTTAGTTTTATACGATATTATGTGAGGGAACATTGAAACACGTTCCTTGTTACCCCCCCCCCCCCCCCCCCCCCCCCCCCCGCTACTGTGCATTATAGCCCAGGTTTAAATGGCTGATATTGACAGCTCCTACCACCAGATGCTGAACGCCTTGGCTCTGCAATGCTCCTCTGTCAATCTTAGACCCACTGTCTAACAATGGTTATCATCCATTCACAGGTCAGACTACAGAAAAAAAACCCAGCTATTCATAATTCCACAACAAATGTACATCTGAATACAAAAATTAATATTGGTCAGAGCAACAAATCCAGTTTTATTTATTGCTGGACTCTTTGGTTTTTTGAGACAGGGTTTCTCTGTGTAGCTCCAGCTGTTCTGAAACTCACTCTGTAGACCAGGCTGGCCTTGAACTCAGAAATCCACCTGCCTCTGCTTCCCAAGTGCTGGGATTAAAGGCATGCTCCACCACCGCTCGGCCTTTATTGCTGGACTCTTAAAAATAGTAAGATTGTTAACCACAATTAATTTATAGAATTTAAATTTTTCGTTTTTCTCAGGAAAATGACTTTTGGGTACAGAAAGAGAAGAGTTAAGTCTCTACTTACTGAATAAATGCCTAAATTCTATTTTCTATTTTTTGAAGCACGTGAATTCTTAGGTGCTGATCTGTCTTGTCAGAATGCATCCCCATCTGAGACTCCTTTAATCATTTCCAAAACAGCTGCCTCTATTTCAACACATCCACACAGCCATGTCGCAAAGTCCAACAGGGCTGAACTAATCTTCCATTTATTGCTTTTGCAGATTCGATATCCTGGTGACTTAATAAGACGCCTGACTCTCCATAGCCAACCTCAATCATAACATGAAATAGAATCTACCTGGAAAACATTTTTGTGGTACAAAATTCCTTTTATTATATGTTGATTCTTCACAACCTCAATTTTAAGAATGCTTATCAATAACTACATGAGATAAAGGTAATAAATGTTTCTCACAAATTCTCTATCTTCCTGGGGCAGTAAAGAAAAAGGGTGCGTGCTTTGCTTCGTCAGTGGCATGAATGGATAACTAGAAAACCAAGGAAACTAACTCTGTCATACCCAAAAGTCTGGTGTCAATAATCCCAGGCCATCTGCAAGACTACCAGATATTTTCCAATTATATTAGTACATGGACCAGCTTATTTGCCGATATATAAACATTGCATATTTAACAGAGAATTAATCTCCTTTATGGAAGAAAAGATTAAGGAGATGGTGACCTCCAACAGAGGCTGTAAATTAAAACTTATAAACTTGGTAGAAAGCTGAAGAGAGCTAGAAATTCCTCATCAAAACTGACAGATCTTACACTTGGTTACCTAGAAGAACATTTGACAAGGGTAAAGCCAGGGGTTTAATCAAAATGTTTTTAAAAGAATGTCAAAGACTAAATAATGTAATCATTCAAATACCTATATTCCCTGTCCAGTCCTACGCCAGCAGCTCTGCAGGGAAAAGGAAAGCCCACAGCCAACATGTTAAGAGGACCAAGGACCAAGATGCAATTCTATGAAATGCGAGTCCATATAGGACACAAAGGAATGCCAGCAAGGGACGTAAGTGTCTAAGTGGCCGAGGTTTCACAGCCAAGGCTAAATCTGAGCCAGCACTAAGAAGTAGAACTTACAATGCAAAACTCAAGAGGGTCTGAGCAGAGGTCAGAGGTGGGGGAGAACACGGTCTGCATGGAGCCAACGAGACCTGATGCAGGCTCGTGTAGACAAAGCCATCGGGCGGGTGCTGGGAGGGCCTTAATGCTATCCTTATATATTTTATGAACATGATCAATATGTGTTAGTAGTTAGTATTAAACATGACTTGAAAAGGATATTTTTCATAAGGGATTATTTTAGAATTTGAGCAGACATTGCCAGAATAGAGTAAGGAGTGAAGTGATGCTAGACTCAAGAAGATTCTTCTTGGCCCCTTTGGTTCTGTGAGGTCAAAACTGTCTTCACCACTACTCCATTGTTATTTGTCTACTTCAGTGTGTTGGCACTGGTGCTGACTGTATACAGGCAACGGTGAACAGAACTGCTAGTGTCAAGATAGTGCAGTTAAAATGTATTAATAGTATTTTTTTTTTTTAGTATTGTGTTTTTTAAGATTTATTTTTATTTTATGTGTATGGGTGTTTTACCTGGCGTTTGTCTATGTATCAAGTGCATGCCTGATTCCCATGGAGGCCAGAAGAGGACATCAGATTCCTGGAACTGGAGCTACTGTGGTTGTGATGTGTGGTATGACCTGCACCAGTGGGTGCTGGGAATCAAACCTGGGTCATCTGGATAAGCAGTCAGTGATTTTAACAGCTGAGCCTTCTCTCTAGCCCCAAGTCTTATATTATTTTTAAAGGCATTATTGAGATATAATTAATTTACAGCAAACAGCATATATTTAAGGCATTTGATTGATGAACCTGATCTACCTGCATCCTGAGAGTCCATCAAGATAATCAAGATGACAGATTCTGACCATGTCCAAAACCTCCCCAGGGTCCCTTCATGATTCATGTCTCCCTATAAACCTCATTCTCTGACAACCAATGACTTACTTTGTCACTATAAATTAGTTTGTAAGTTCTAGGATTTTAAGGAAATTAAATTCTCCAAGAAACATTCCTTTTTTGTACTAATATTAATCAAAGGCAAGTAACTAATATTAATCAAGGTAAATTGGATCAGAATAAGGAATATGCCAAAGTAAATTCATTTCATCATAAAAGATCAATAAGGCCCAGTGTATGAAGCAAAACCTGACCTATCTATAAGCGAGGGAAATGCTAACAGTGCCCCTCTCTAAGACACACAAGACAAATGCACAGAAGTCAGAAAGGAAGTAGGTTACTCGAGCCCTAGCCTGACTTCAAGGAGACTTAAGAGGTACTCCACCCAACAAGAGAATGCGTAATTTCCAAGTTGACAATGGACATTTATCAATATTCACCATACCTGGGGCTATGAAATAAACTTACATACATTTAAAAGGATTGAAATAATGCTAATTATGTTTTCTGACCACAAAGGAGTCAAACCAGAAACTAATGACAAAAAGATGGTTAGAAAAAAACAGCAAATATAAACCAAATTTTATACTTTATAAAATAATCAGCAGATGAAAGGGTAAACCACAAGACAAGTTAGCAAATATTTTAGTCGATGAAGGTGACACAGGGAACTACATCGAGACACACAACTTGGGGAGTTCCTGAGTCCTACAATCTTTCCTGAAAGAGCGGTGTAGTACTGACAGAAGTGACTTCTTATATGGTGAAGTGCGTCAGCCCACTGTAGCACACCGGCATTGGAAGTGTTCTGCAACTCAGTAGCCCAACATTTCCAAATCGTTAATAAACAACATTACGTGAAGACCCATTCTGTGTCTCAACGCTAGGCTGGGGGAGTTTATTGTAGGAATACAAAGAGTTCTTTCATTGTGGACTCAGAATCTATACTACAACTAATGAACTTCTAAGAAAATAGCCCTTATCAAGCTTAGTATGATATTTTTAAAATTTCACAACAATCTGAAAAGATTGTCAAATCCTTCTCCTTTTCTCAGCTATGTTATGTGTGTGAGACAAGATTTTCTTCATCTCTTAACAGACCAACAGATTGCAACCACTATGCTGGAGCAGCAGATGTGAGACTCCATCTTCTCTTCTATTATAGCCAGGCAGTAAGATGACTTACAAAATATGTAACTCAGCCCACTCTTCTAATCATATTAAATTTCAAGGTATATCTTCTTAGCAAACTATTTGTTATTATCATACAACAGGCTTATGTGTCTACTTTTTGTTGTAGTTTTTGGTTTCTTGACAGGGTCATATGTAGCCCAGAGACTGGATGGAGCAGAAGCTACACTTGATCTTCTGATTGGTACTTACCAATTATCTTGAGCCAATATATAATAAAAGCTTGAAGCAATAACAAGCATGATTTAGTAACTAAGATAATTCTATTTCTAAAAGTAAGACAAGAACTTAAATAACTCTGATGATGAACAAAGAGTTGGTACCCAGAAAACTGATAGATAAGTTACAATATTTTAATATTAACAGTCTTGATATAATATTAACAGCTTGACTGTTCACAACAGCACTAACTACCACAATGTGAACTGACACAAACTCATTTAACTAAAACAACACAACACAACAGGCTTTATAAAGGGCTTACTTAGAACTCCAGCTTATTACCATACTTAATGGCCTGGCCATATGTACGCCCATGGTAGCTATGCCAGGGATGAAACAAAGACCTTGACCGAGTCTACTTGGAAGCACCCAAGGGAGCATGAGCTTGATTCAGAATGGCCAGAAGTACTTCATCTAACTTGAACAGAAGCCTTCTGAGAAAAGGTTTGTACAACCTCTTTTTGCCTTATTTTTCTTAAAACACAGTTTCTACTAAATCATAGTGTTATCGTGAGGATTTTAAATGTAAGGCACTTAGACAGGAACCACGGACATGTGAGCGATTGGTAAATACTATTATTACACAAGATATTACTGAAATGTGGTGGGAGAAGGTGAAAAAGTTCAGTCTCCTGAGAGGTGAGGGGATGAAGAAGACCAACGTGTATCTAAAAGCTAATTAGAGATTGATGCATTCCTGGGTTAAAGATCCATTACATGACCTAAAATTATAAGAAGATCAAGAAAACCACTGAAAGATGGTCATGTATAGCATTTACTGAACATCTTCAAAATTGACATGTTTATTTTTCATGGCTGTAAGGATAAAGAGGCTCTGCACATGATGGTGCAGTCAGAATCCCACAATCAGGAGATGGAGATGAAGATGGTGGGTTAACTTTTGTGGTTACAGTAACTACTTTGATTCAATAAGAAAAGGAAAAACACAGCTTGAGCGGGACTGGTATGACAACCAAAGACCATCACACCCAGGAGAAGGGTCCAGAGCAGGGGTAGGCATGGGTGGGGTGGGCAGGGAAGGGGGAGGGGAGCAGAGGGTATGAGGCAGGAGTAGCCCGACAAAAGGGGAATACTTTTTTCCACATTATAGTCACGAGTGAGACTCCAGGCTCTGCCTGCTAGGGTCAAGGCTGACACAAGAACAAGCTCTCTGGGCTCCCCTCTCGCCCCGCCCCATCCACACTGGAGGCAGAACAGAAACCAGAGCAGGGATCTACAAAGTCACTCCACTTAACAAACTTGAGTCAGAGGTAGAATATACAAGACAAAGAAAGGCAGGGTAGTCTATAGACCCTGTAGACAGTTACATCAGAGAACTTCCTTATTTTTACTTCCACAAGTATTCCTACACTTGGGCAGGGCGTAGGATACTTCCACCCTACCCCAGTCCAGAATTCTCTGCCTCAAGCCATAAACTGCCCAAGGAAACCACACAGAGCTGGCGCAGAGATGGAAGACAGAGGCAGTCAGTCAACAGCCTCTGCTTGGAGCAGCTTCCATAATGACTAGCATAGCAGATAGAACAGATTTCCATATAGGCCAAAGGGAAAGGAAGTTCCATTTGCAGACAATGCTTAACAGTGGAAGTGGTGAGCAGAAAAATGTGGAACTGGCTACTCACCCGGGCGAGTCAAAGGTCAGCCTCGGTGGTGCAGGCCTTTGGCCTTAGCAGGTAAACCTGTCAGGTCTCACATGAGTACTTACAGGAGAAACAGGCAGTTAAGAGAGAAAGGGGCAGCAAAATTCTAATTTAGGATGGCTCTCAGAATTAAATTCTTACCAAAAGTAAAAGAAACATGCCACTCACCTGGAAAACATCCGTCTTGTCCTCAAATAGAGTGACAAAATATTTATAATCAGCGTAAGCCCAGAATTTGGAATGATCATAATCTTTAAATGGTCCAGAGACACTAGACTGGTCACAGTTCCAGGTCAAAAACTCCTCAAGTGTAGCATCCACGTAACTACACTCAGTTTCAAACTGAGGAACTGCAATGTAAGAGAACACAGCTTGAGATGTCTAGTAGGTACACTCTCTAAAATGCTTATTTTAAGAGGTAAATTTGACCAAGATACCAATCAATATTTAAAAGCTAATTTTGAGGGCTGGAAGGATGGCTCAGTGGTTAAGAGCAGTTCAAATTCCAGCAACCACAAGGTGACTCACAACCATCTGTAATGAGATCTGAGGCCCTCTTCTGGTGTGTCTGAAAACAGCTACAGTGTACTCACATATAATAAATAAAAAAATAAATCTTTAAAAAAAAGTTAATTTTATACTTGTTTACACAACAATTTACATCATTCACAATAAAATAAAAAGAATGGATGTGTTCTTAAGGTTGAGGCCTACACTCTAAGTCCTTTATGGCATGAAAGTTGAGGCAGAAGGATCTTGGGTTTGAGGCTGCACAGTGGAAACGGGTGCAGGGAGACAAAAGAAAGAGAAGGAAGAGACAGAAGAAAGGAGAGGGACATGGGGGGGAATGGGGGGGAGGAGGGAGAAAGGGTAAAAGACAACCTCGTTATCATAATGCAGCTCTCTTCTCAGGAAATCCGTGTCCACTCCTAATAATGCTCAGACATTACCCGCTTCTCTGGGCCTCACTGGCTCATGAGAAAGAGAGAGAGAGAGAGAGAGAGAGAGAGAGAGAGAGAGAGAGAGAGAGAGAGAGAGAGAGAGAGAGAGAGAGAGAGAGAATTTTCCACAAGAGTGTGACAGCGCACCTTTATTGTTGTCTTGATTGAATTTAGAATCACCTAGAGGACACACCACCTCTGGGCTTTCTGAGGAAAAGTAATCAGAGAGATAGAGAGATAGATAGACAGAGACAGACACACACACACACACACACACACACACACACACACAGAGAGAGAGAGAGAGAGAGAGAGAGAGAGAGAGAACAGCATTCACTAAAGCAAGGCCAAGAGAAGCCCTTCCTCCTTTAAGTGGCTTCTTGCTGGGTGTCTGGTCAGAGCAATGAGAAAAGTAACAAGAGTGACAGGTGTGGGGCTACTTCCCAGACACCTGTGGCATGTGTTTATTATATCTTTGTGTGAGACTGGGTTGCCGTACTGCAAAGGACCAGCCTCATCTTGGAGAGGGGTTCTGAGAGAAGTGTGTGTGTGTGTTTGTCTGTGTTTAAGATTTATTTTATTTTATGTATGTGGTGAGTACACTGTCACTCTCTTCAAACACACCAGAAGAGGGCATCAGATCCCATTACAGATGGTTGTGAGCCACCATGTGGTTGCTGGGAATTGAACTCAGGACCTCTGGAAGAGCAATCAGTGCTCTTAACCACTGAGCCAGCTCTCCAGCCAAGAAGGGACGTTTGAAAGTGGCAGAACAAATGACTGGAAGTCAAACACTGGTTATAAGCTGGTGGCTTATGTACTGCTAGAGACAGCTTTCCAGACTGCCCTGTTCAAGACAGTCTTTATTTGTAATTCTAAAAACTCTCTAAGCTGGGCAGTGGTGGCGCATGCCTGTAATCCTAGCACTCTGGGAGGCAGAGGCAGGAGGATTTCTGAGTTTGAGGCCAGCCTGGTCTACAGAGTGAGTTACAGGACAGGCAGGGCTACACGGAGAAAACCTGTCTCAAAAAACAAAAAAACAAAAAAACACCCCCAAACCCAAACAACAACAACAACAAACCTCTCTAAATTGCCCATCTCCGGTAGATCAAAAACCCAGTCTTTTTAGTAAATCAATTCAGTCATTACCTCAGGTTCCCTTTTGATTATCCCAAGAATCAACATCCCGTGACCCCAGCCCCTAGATTCCCGAGGACAGCAAGCCCAAGCGCAGGTGATAAGATAGCTCGGTGGGACCACACCCTGAAATTACCATTCTTACCAGGTCAACCAGGGCCTGGACCTAAACTCCTTTTGTTGACCACGAACTTAAGAATTTGCCCATCTTTGTATTTTCTGACAAGCTGGCTTATAGTACAGCTGCCTCTGTTCCTTTCGATCTATAAAGTTCCTTATACAATTTATATGCATCCTTATATTTTGCATAGTTGAGAAATTATATATTTTTGAACTCAAGTTTCAACGTTCTTTCCCATAGCCTTAAGGGCTGTCCTGAAGGTCACAGTGTTTACCATTTAGCTGAGACATAGACACACCCTTGTCTCCCAGACTCTGATTAGCATGGAGTCATTACCCTAGGCAAAGAGGACAAGTCTTGAAGGAGGAACAGGAGAACAAGTATACTATTATACAAACAAGTCTTATGCCCACAGTAACCATCAACACTTCTGGAGGCCCAGGCCCTGCTGGCTCAGTTCTGGGGGTGGGAACCCCATCTTTCCATTCCTCTACCACGGTCATGTTGGACTGAGCACTGCATGTTGCCCTGACTGGCCTGCAGACCAGATGGGCCTCAGCCTTCAGACTAAATAAAGGTTTGCACCACCTGGTAAAGCGCCTAGGTGTGCTCCTGCTTCCCAGGCTGTATATACTAAAGCACCATGTTTTAAACAAGGAAGTATCATGAGAGAAGGCATCTCTGGGGTCCTTATTGTATTAAATAAGGTAAGCAGAGGGGGTGGGGGGAGCAAGAGCCCAGCGAGAGCACAGATCTGCATCTCTGGGGTCCTTGCTGTTTTAAATAAGGAAAGCATCACTGGAGAGAGCCTGCATTATTGGAGTCTTCAGGAATTTTTAAGTGTAAAGTGATCCTATGCTCAAAGAGCTTGAGAATAAAAGAAAATTTAAATTAAAAAAACTTAAGGCAATAAGTGACTTGAAAAATTTCCTCTCTGCACTGCATGTTTACAAACAGAGCTTCTTAGAAACACTAACTGGACAATGTTAATTTAGTGTCTGTTCTTTTATTCATTAACTTAGCTGGTGCAAGATCATTTACTAAGCACATAATTTGTGATTAGCATGGTGCTTAGGCTTGTAGGGACACAAAAGAAAAAAAAACAGTCTTGAGCTAACAGAATAATTCAGTAAGGCCAATGATGTTTATAACCCTCAAGATGTGTGAGGTGTGAGGGAGGACAGTGCAAGACCAGGTACTATGGCTTCAATATGAAACGTCCCCAACTAGTGAATGTGCTCGAATCCTTGGTCTTCGGCTGGAGAACTGCTCATGGAAGCAGCAGAGAGCAAACCAGGGCACTGTTCCAGGAGGTTGCTGTGGTGGTCTGAATGGAAATGGTCCCCGAGGCCCACAGGGAGTGGCACTACTAGAGATGTGGCCTTGTTGGAAGAATTGTGTCACTGGGGATGAGCTTTAGGATTCAGATGTTCAACCCAGGCCCAGTGTCTCTCTTCCTGCTGATCTGGATGTAGAATTCTTAGTTCCTTTTTAAGGACTATGTCCGCCTGCATGCTACCATGATTTACACCATGACAATAATGGACTGAATCTCTGAAACTGTAAGCCAGCCCTAATTAAATGTTGTCTTTCATAAGAGTTGCTCTGCTGTGGTCATGGTATCTCTCCTCAGCAGTAGAAACCCTAACTAAGACAGCTGTGAGGCCTGTTGGACATGAGGTCTAGTGTGCAGACATAGGGCTAAAAGGACAAGGCTAGAAGATTACATAGCCTGGCCCAGTTCAAGTCTGTCTGCTTTGGGTGTTTTATGATCCACTCATAAATAACAAGCAAGTGACAAATGTCTATCTACCACCAAAGACCAAGCCAATTCAGCAGCCATGCTCCTCCCACAATAAAGTGCTCCACCCCTCCTCCTGCCTTTTTTTTTTTTTTTTTTTTTTGGTGGATCCAAGGTCTCTCTGCATAGTCCTGGCTGTCCTGGACCTCACTCTGTAGACCAGGCTAGCCTTGAACTCAGAGATTGCCTGCCCGCCCCTCCTGAGCACTGGGATTAAGTTCTGGGTCACCTTACCCACCTGTGCTTTAAATCAGGAGTCAAAATAAAGTTCTGCTCCCTTAAGCTCTATGTGGTGCTTGATCACAGAAATGTGAAACTACCCATCCAATCTCAAAAACAAACAAAAAGAAAAAACTCCACGTCAGCTTTCTCTAGAATCACAGAGAACTTGCAGATCTGTCGTCCCAGCTAAGAGCTAACCAGGAAGCTTTGAGGGAAGACTATGATCTGAATGTGCTAGCTTGTCTGATGTCGGGGAGCCGAGACTAGATTATGAATGAAAGAAATCTTCCAAAAGTTGCAGTGTTTTAAATCATCACAGGGAAATTAATATAGGAAATGGAATCATGAAGTCCTTTGTAAAGTATACAGCCCTTTAGGAGGGGAGGCCTGACACAGCACTGTAACCCCAGGCCTGACACATAGCACAGGCTCAGTAACTGTCAGGTACTATTATTAGTCCTTCCTATTCGTCCTCGCATTGACTTAGAACCTTTTCAAAATTAGAGCAGTCAGCAGAGGGATACTCAGCTCTTCCTTCAACAGCGTCTCTCTTCCCCTCCTCCCTCACTCCGTAAAACGATCCAATCATCTTCTCCCTCCTTCCTCAACCATTAGGGTTCTCTAATCATCTTTATCCGGGAAACAGAGATGGAGCAGAAGCAGGTCACCTAATCTTCCTACTTGGTCAATCTGTCTCTTGACTTTCTGAAGTGGGAAAACTTCAGCAGGCCACACTGACCCAATAGACAAAAATCTATAAACTTAAAACCATTCCAATGTTGAGAAGCTCTGTAAAGCACTTAAGAACAATGCCTGGCAAGCAGCAAGCCACAGATACAAGCTCTTAACACCACTGCATCCTCAAGAATTCACTGTGAAACTAAGAGTAAATACATTGTGACAAAAATGTATGTAGCAGCAGAACTTCAGGATGCTGGGCACAGGAGTCACTTCTGATCTTAGTGTGTGAGTTTTCCCTTCACACAACACAGTCCAACCCACTGACTGAATGCTAAAGCTTCTGACTGAGCAACTGGCCCTGCCTGGGGTGGAGGAACAGGTCAGATCAGTCAGTGTTGGCATTCACCACCAGCAAACCTGCACTTCAGTCTTCAAAATCTGGCCTCATTAGAGGCATGCATTTCCTGTCACAGAAAATTCTGCACGTTAAAAATGAAAATCCGAAATGTGAAATTTCCATTTGAGAACTGTTGCTGTGGAGGGGGGAATGAAAACAGAAATGAAAGCAGAATGAACAGGAATGACAGATATGTTCATTTACAGGATGGTTTCAAAATAGATTCCGTCACTGTGTCGGAGTCGCACAACACAAAGCGGTGCTCTGACTCCGTTGGTGACAGGCCCCTCTGGTGGCTCGCTGGCCTCCTGCTTTGCTCTATTCAGTGGGATTACTGCTTCTGTCACTCCACTCTTTATTGAGTGATGAAGCAGTCAGGGCAGCTCCGAGTTTCAACCACTAACTGCCAAGTATTAGGCAAGAAGTCGCAACGCCAGTGCAAGACTTCACAGCGAAGTACAAATTGAGCTTGCTTTTAAACCTAGAATAGGACATGACCGCGCGCGCGCACACACACACACACACACACACACACTGCTGCCAGCTGGGTACAGTGCTGCCAATGAGCACTCATGGTGACAAACAGATTTGATTAAAATGTGTCTAAAAACCTACATGCTCCTCACTATATCCTAAATAAACTCAGGGTGGCATTATGTTTTTGTTTTTGAAGACAGAGTCTTACTCTGTATAGACTGTATATACTCTGTATAGAACAGACTGGCCTCCAATTCAGAGATCTGGCTACCTCTGCCTCCCAAGTACTGGGAGTAAAGGCATATACTGCCATGTCTGGCTTTAAAAAAGTTGTAAAAACAGGCTTGTAACTATAGGCCACCATATGGTATTAAGCATTTCAAAGGGCTAAGAAAGAATTTTGAAAGTTTCACCACAAAGAACTGACAGGAACTCAGAGATAAATATGCTAAGCTGACTTAAACATTAGCAATGTCTAGATATATTGAACACTCTGGTAACATGTTTTAGGGTGCTGGAGAGATAGCTCAGAGATTAATAGCACTGGCTGCTCTTCCAGAGGTCCTGAGTTCAATTCCCAGCGACCACATGGTGGCTCACAACCATCCGTAATGAGATCGGATGCCCTCTTCTTGTGTGTCTGAAGACAGCTACAGTGTATTAACAAACATAAAATAAATCCATTAAAAAAAAAACTTATGGTTTCTGTGTATTAATAAAAAACAAAAAATAATGCCAATTACTTTTAAAGGCCAGTTATTAATATTACTGTTTCAAGCATCCCGAAAATTCTAAACAAGACCTAAGACAGATAAAGGAAATATACTCAATACAAAAGAAACAATATATATATATATATATATATATATATATATATATATATATATATATATATATATATATATATTTTGTTTACAGAGTTATGTACCTGTCTTTCTATAAGACTTAACAGGAACAACCAACCAACCAACCAACCAACCACCTATACCACAAGAGTGAACACAAATCAATATAGAGAAGAAGTAAATGGCTTTTATCTATGTACAAATCACTAAAACTTAAGGAGGCTATAGAAAGACAAGACATCCTGTTTCACCTCCCCATTATATATACTGAATATATATGGCAAAAATATTTTCGCTATACTAGCAGTAATGAAAGATAGCTACAAAGTTTTCTTGCTGACAGACTTGGTAAGTAAGATACTGTTTTTGTGCATAGAGAGATAACTTTACAACAACATAAACTTCTTTCCAAACTTCATTTTTAGGGCTTAATGAACTCCAGCCAAGAAGAGAGTCCAGGACCATTCATTTAGGAGGTAATGGTGCTTACCCTCCACACAAGGATCTGAGCTCAGATCTCTAAAACCACACAAAGCCAGGCCTGGCTGCACATGCCTGCACCCCAAGCCCTGTGAGGCAGACGGGTGGATCCTGAGAACTCGATGGTCCAGTGGTGAACGTCCAGTTCAGCAGAAGACCCATATCCATGCCCAAGGCAGAGCGGCAGTAGTCAACATCCTGTTCTGGTCTCTGCATGTACATATGGCTCATGCAGAAGCACACTCATGTGCAGGCACTACACACACAGACAGACAGACAAGCATGCATGTATGAGCACGCATGTGCACCCAGAAGCACTTCACTTCCCTGCCCCCCCTCAGACAGGGTTTTTTTGTGTAGTCTTGGCAGTCCTGTCCTGAACTAGCTTTGTAGAGAAGAAACCTTGAACTCACAGAGAACCTCGTGGCTTGGCCTCTCGGGTAGTGGGTTTAAAGGCGTGCAACCACCACTACCTAGCCCTTTATTTTTTTGAGACAGGGTCTCTCTGTGTAACTCTGGAGGTCCTGGAAATCACTATGTAAACCAGGCTGGCCTTGAATTCACAGAGATCCTCTGCCTCATGTCAGAAGGGTTTCTTTAAAGTGAGCACTCTCTGTAACTATAAAAACCTCTTATATGCATAAAATTCAAAGATACTGAGAAATGGAGAGTAAGAGAAGATCAGAGTAGTCTAGTGTTTGCCAGAAGCTGGAGAAGTAGGCAGGATGGGCAAGGGTAGTTGTGGAAATCATGTTACAGTTAGAGATCTTCTGATGTCTGTCCTATCATACAACACGGAATCAATGGACCACGTATTTCAAAAGAAATAGATCAATTTTGATACTTCAAGTACAAAGAAACGGTCAATATCCTGATTGATATGTAATGTATATATATACAGAAATATATGCTGCATAAAATATATGCACCTTATGTCAGCATGTCTGTAATCCCTGTGGAGGCTGAGGCAGGAAGATCACCTGAAGCTTAGGGCAAGCTTGGGCTATACAGTGGTGCAGTGAGCTATAGAACTAGATACCATGGTGCAAGGTAAGCAACAAAAACAACAGCAACAACAAAAACAACAACAGCAGCAGCAACAACAGTAACAGCAACAACAGTCCCAGGCAACTAGGAAGTGAGAAGCTGGGCTGTCTGAGATGTAGTTTCAAACACTAAGATGTGTATCAGTGCTAAGATGGTGCTTTCAAGTAATTTTATTAGCCCCAAAGCTATAACTTAAGATGTACCCTCAAAATGGATGGGAGAAGACACAAGAACACACAGAGACACCGGAAAGGATGCTGCCAATGCCAGAGCAGTACCTGAGGCTGGAGCTAGACTTCCCAACTGTGCTATTTGGAAAAACTGCAGCAAAAGCCATCATTAAGCTTTTAGAGGAAAGTATCAGAGTACTTTATTTTAAGAGAAGAAGTTTTTAAAATAAAACAAATGAGAATAAATGTTTGTAGAGCACTAGCTGATTTGCTTATAAAAAAAAAAAAAGCACGGGGCTAGAGTGATGGCTCAGCGGTTAAGAGCACTGACGGCTCTTCTGAGGTCTTGAGTTCGATTCCCAGCAACCACATGGTGGCTCACAACCATCTGTAATGAGATCTGATGCTCTCTTCTGTTGTGTCTGAAGACAGCTACAGTGTACTTATATATAATGAATAAATTATTTAAAAAAAAACCCACATCTGTAGCAAAACAGATGCAAACAATAAACAGGAAAATATTCACAGTATACATAAAACACACAGGGCAGTGGTGGTACATGTCTTTAGTCCCAGCACTCAGGGTGCAGAGGCAGATGGGTGGGTCTCTGTGAATTCAAGGCCAGCTTGGTTCGCAGCCAGCCAGGGATACACAGAGAAACCCTGTCTCAAACAACAACAACAACAAACAACAACAGCAACAACAAAACAAAAAACCAAAACCAAAAAGACCCCAATACAACAAAGCAAAACAAAAAAGTAAATAAAACAAAGCAACCCCCCCAAAGCTCTGAAACAAAGGACAATTATCAGGAAAAAGCTGGAATTACTATTAAATATGAACTTATGTTCAGCATCAGCAGCAAAAGTGTTAATTACAGTAATGAGATACCACCCTTTCACCTAACAGATTTTCTAAAAGATAAACTTGTTTGGTTTTGAAAGACACAGACGCGTAGAAGCCATCTCTCTGCAAACCTATTGCCTGCATCAAAAGCTTTTCACTTTATCACTCCACAAATGTAAGACTGTGACTAGATGCTGCACCCAGGATGAGATGAGGCCCTTCCCCCCTTACAGCAGGAGGACCTTAGAGGGAGGAGATGCCACTCAGGAAAGGCCTGGGATAAGTGTTGTAACTCTGAAGTGTTGAACAGAGTGACCCTGAAGGGGTGAGGTGACTCGGCCTAGGAGATGGAGCAGCAGATAGTTGTCACAAGACCCCAGAGTGACTCAGGTCTCTGGTGAATGCTGCTGATAATTCAAACACCCTTGGACCTGGTGACCTCCTGCTAGGAATCTATCCTAGACAGATAATAGTCATACACTTGGGCAAGTTTACATGTTTGAGGTCACAAGCAGTTTAGAAGCAGTCCTTTTCCCTGTTCGGTGCCAACTGAACACTTGAGTGGAAAGCATCTAGCCTCATCTCCTACACATCTGAACACAGCAGACAGGAACATCTTAAAAGTATGATACTGCCATATAATGGAACACTAAGGAGCCGTTTAAAAGTCACATTTAATGTTATAGGATGTTCCTCTGAATATGCCGAGAGAAAAATAAAGCAGCCTGTGACAATCAATAATTTTAATTTTTAAACACAACCTGTTAAATACAACCAGGTTGGGCTGGAGAGATGCTCAGTGGTTAAGAGCACTCTGTCCTTCCAGATGACCTGGGTATGATTCCCAGCATCCACATGGCAGCTCACAAAGATCTCTAAGTCCAGTTCCAGGGGATCTGATGTCCCCTTCTGGCTCCCACGGGCATCAGGCACACACATAGCACAGAGACATATACAAAGGCAAAACACCCATACAAAATCAAGCAACCAACCAACCAATCATTAAAAGTTCAAGGATAGCCAGTGCTACACATTTGCCAGGCATAATGGTATACAACTTTAATTGCAACACTCAAAAGGCAGAAGCAGCAGACCTCTGTGAGTTCAAGGCCAGTCTGTTATACAGAGAGCTCTAGGACAGCCAGAACTACACAGTGAAATCTGTCTCAAATTTAAAAAAAAAAAAAAAGCAGCCAAATAAGGCATCTTTAAATTTCTGTGGCCTTTTCCAATTTGTTTTTTAAATTAACCCTATTTTTCATTTTTAAATTATTTGTATGTTAAGTGATATTTGTTGAATACTTACTATGTAGGCACCATTCTAAGTACTTTGTGCATATAAACTTATTTTTGTCCTGAGACAGGATCTCACAATATAACTTTAGCTGGCTTAGAACTCACTAAATAGACCAGGCTGGCTTTGAACTCAGAGATCTACCTTCTAAGTGTTTTGAGTAAAGGAATGCAATACTATACACGATGAAATCATTTAGTTTTGAAAATATTTCTAACATACAGAAAAGTTAATTGACCTGCCCAAGGTCACACAGCTTTCTTAAAAATTATATTGTTTGTGTATGTGGCTGCATGTAATTTTAATCTCTAGGATATATAAAGAGCTCTTTCAAATCAACTACTAGAGCCTCCATTAGAAATCAAGCAAAAGGCCAGGCGGTGGTGGCACAAGCCTTTAATCCCAGCACTTGGGAGACAGAGGCAGGAGGATTTCAGAGTTCAAGGCCAGCCTGGTCTACAGAGTGAGTTCCAGGACAGCTGGAGCTACACAGAGAAACCCTGTCTCAAACCCTCCCCCCCCCCCCCAAAAAATAGATTAAAAAAAAAAAAGAAAAAAAAAGAAATCAAGCAAAAAATATAAACACACATTGCTACTGTCTAGCAAAACTACAAAAAGGCACCATTAGTCACAGAACAAGGCCAATCAGAACCACAATGGAGTATGTCCTTACACACATCAACACGGCTACAACTGAGAAAAGGGTGGGGAGGCAAGAGGTGGAGAAGTGTTGGCAAGGTGGTGGGAAAACTGGAACCTTCCCACATAGCTGGTGAGCATGGCAAATGGTAAGGCCATATGGAATGCAGTTCCATGGAGGTTAAGAAGCATAGCAGTGAGTGGTGTGTGTGTGTGTCCTGCTAGCTCTATATACTCATGAGGAAGGAAAACAGCTCCACTCCAACTCTGCACCATGTGCAGGCCTATGTTTTTTGTAACCTACTTTTAACAAGGGTTCACCCTCTCCTCTAGCCCACCACCCAGCAGAGGTAGAAGAACAGTTATTAGGATATGGGGGAAGTGGACCTGTTCAGCAATACTTCTGGGGAGCAAGCCTGATCTTCTTGGACAGCAGTTTAGCCCCCACAGCAAACACCAAATGTGACTCAGCAGCCGCAGACCAGTCCTCTAGGCAGGCAGACACACCAGGCAGCTGTAGTTCAACTGTGAAGAACCAGCCTGAGGTAAGGCCACAGAAGCAGCAACCTGCAGCAGGAACTCCATGAGCAGTTCTTGGGTAAGTTTCTCTCAATGGCAGCATTACCAGAAGCTGAGCTCAACAATGCTATGTAAGGCAAAGCAATACATGGGTGTCTTTGGCGAAGAACAGTGAGGCGGAGCAACCCAAACCAAAGCCCAGTGCTTGTCTCCCACTGTCTGTGGGGTCATACTTACACTCCTTCCTCAAGCATCCTATCACGGGTCTGCTATATCCAACACCCTCTCACCTGGGTCTGCTCTAGGACAACAGTCTTTCACGTGTCTGCTATATCCAACACCCTCTCACCTGGGTCTGCTCTAGGACAACAGTCTTTCACGTGTCTGCTATATCCAACACCCTCTCACCTGGGTCTGCTCTAGGACAACAGTCTTCCACGTGTCTGCTATATCCAACACCCTCTCACCTGGGTCTGCTCTAGGACAACAGTCTTTCACGTGTCTGCTATATCCAACACCCTGTCACCTGTGTCTGCTCTAGGACAACAGTCTTTCACGTGTGTGCTATATCCAACACCCTCTCACCTGGGTCTGCTCTAGGACAACAGTCTTTCACGTGTCTGCTATATCCAACACCCTCTCACCTGGGTCTGCTCTAGGACAACAGTCTTTCACGTGTCTGCTATATCCAACACCCTCTCACCTGGGTCTGCTCTAGGACATCAGTCTTTCACGTGTCTGCTTTAGAAAGGCGTCCTTTCTCCTGTGTGCCCAGCAAACCATCATTTGACATAACTAACTTCCCAAAGAAATACAAGCTTCCACTTCACAAATGTGCATGGGAGCATTATCCTAACAGTAGAGTGCAGAGAAGCCCCTGCATTGCCATCTACTGATGAGCAAGCAGGATGTACACACTCTTACGTACAGAGTATCACTTGGTAAGAAAGATAAAGGAAGCCTGATACACACCGGCTGAGAATCCCTTATCTGAAATGCCCGGGGTCAGAAGTGGTTTGCTTTTTATTTCGTATTTTTTTCTGGGTTTTGGAATACTTGCATATACAGAAGGAACAGTTTTATGGCTTGAACCCAAGGCTACTATGAAATTCATTTCTACTTCCTATCTTCCTATGAGCAACATAGGCAAAAGGTGGCTATTATTATACAATATTATCATACATTTTGCCTTGTGAGAGCAGGTACGGAATTTTCCAGTGGAAGCATTGTGTTGGTGCTTAAAACTGAGGATTCTAAAGCATTTCAGATTAGAGATGTTTAATTTATATTTGTGTATGGATGAGCCTTGAAAACAGGCTATGTGAAAGAAACCAGATGCAGGGGCTAGCTCTGTGCCTCTATTATGACATCCAGAATGGATACATTTAGACACACGGAAGTAGACTGGTGTTGCAGGACACTGGCCTTGTTATGGGATGACACATTCTGAAATTAGAAAGTGGGCTGTACGTCTGTGAAAATGTTAACCACTGATTAGGTACTTTCAAATGGCTAAATGCTACGAAAATTTATTTGTTTGTTTGTTTGTTTATTTATTTATTTATTTATTAACAGGGTTTCTCTGTGTAGCCTGGCTGTCCTGGAACTCACTCTGTAGACCAGGCTGGCCTCGAACTCAGAAATCCGCCTGCCTCTGCCTCCCAAGTGCTGGGATTACAGGCATACACCACCACTGCCCAGCGAGAATCTTATTTCAATTGTTAAATATGCTACCTTTACTAAAAACTTAATGGTTTCTCACAACTGCAGAGAGGCTTTGTAAAAATTCCTTTTAGACTTAAGTATTAACTTGAAAAAGTCAAATTACTGTGACTCATCTGCAAAAACAGTCCTCTCACCCTTAGGAAGGGGGAAAGCAGAGTAAGCAGGGGAATTCAGGTAAGTCACTCTCATCTAATGAGCACTAGTTACCAGCAGTGCTGTGGTGTCTGGAGTCTAAGCAGGGTGTGAAGACTCCACAATTTGTATTTCTCTTCAATTCAGGAACAAACACTGCAGTGGCAGATTTGTTTCACAAAATCAAAAAGGAAAACATATAATCTGGTTTTAAGTACAATCAAGTTTGTGGTTAGAAGGAGACACCAAACTTTAGTAATTGTGTTCTGTCTGTCTCAGGAGTCCAAAATGGCTCTAGACACCGAAAGCAAATTGCAGGTTATATCCTACAAGGTCAAGCGAGGGAAAGGAGCGTGGAGCTGCGGCTGAAAGGGAGACTGGGAACATCCTAGCTCCTCTCAGGCTATTAATAGGTCGGCATGCTTTCTGCAATGCACACTGAGTTTCTGCAGGACCGTGTCACTCATTCTGAAATGCCAGTGAGTGCAGAGCACAGCACAGACAGCTTCAGATTAGAAACATATCATCTCTGTCTTTTAGAATGGTGACAGTTTAGAGATAAGGATAATCACTTTATCTCATGATGGCAAAAATGTCAAAATTTTCAAAGTGCTCTAGAAAACAAAGGCAAATAAGCAAAAATAACAAAAGATAAAAACAAAAACAAAGGCAGTGCAGCGCAGCCTGTGCCCAACTACACAGGATGGCAGCGGAAGGAGGCGGAAACCTGCCCAGGCAACCCCGTGAGGCCTTGAGGGTTTGTTTCACAGGTGGGACCAGTTCAATGTTGCCTCCCTTGCACAGAGACACATACATACATTTCATGCCTGTGGAGTACAATAAAGGCCAAGCAGACCACACAGTAAGGTAAGGTTATAAGCAAGACTACATGTCCTAAGTAGCCTGGGACCACACATGTAGGAGTGGGTCCCAGATGAACCACAGCGAAGGGCCCACCACGCAGACTCCTAGCGAGTGTTCTGCTGCGGTTCTGTGGTATTATAGTGCTGATGTTCCTCAGCTGAAAGGGGCACAAGCGGTAGCGCATTAACATATATATTGTCTTCCTTGCTCAATCAGCCACAACAATGTCTAGCAACATGCTGAATATGTGAATTAGCAGATTTGCATTTTGTGTAGGTGTTTAAACCCATTGTTTGAACAAGGGGAAAAATATTCTGTATGAAGTCAAACTATTTTCCCCACACTTTCTTGTAACATTTCCTGTCTGTACAGTGGGTAGTCAAAGAGGATTAGACATAAAGGACTGCCTCGATCCAGATGGGGTGAGCACGTTGGGGTGCTACGGAGGAGGGGCTGCCGTGGCCATTACCTGTGCCTGTGCCTCTCAGGCCCATTCTGAATCGTATCTGCTTGCCCTCCAAGACCTCAGAAAGGTGCTTCGCAGTCCAGTGTCGTGATGGCCAATCAAAAACCATGTTACAGAAGATTGCAGGCTGCTGTAAGGACATTATAATCTCTTTTGCTTTCTCTGGTGTAAAAGGTTTGCGGCGTTCACCTGAGGAGAGAGAAGCACAGCATCAGACAACAATGGACAGATAAGTGCGTCATTATGTCCTATATTATGGCGAGAGAATGGCTGATGCAGTTTCTATTCTGGCAAACCCTTCCATGCAACTGCACACTCAAAGGGCTGAATTCTTCCCTTTTTTTGGGGGGGGGGTGGGGGGTGAGGGGGAGACAGGGTCTCAAGCTACAGTTCAGGTTAGCCTGGAATTTAAGGTGTACTTCGGGCTGGCTTGGAACTCATGGAGATCCCCTGCTTCAGCCTTGCAAATACCTAGGTTGTAGGTGTAAGGCGCCACTCCTGCTAACATAATTCTTCAAGTGATTTTTTTTTTAATATTAAAATTTAAGGTTGGTAAATATTTATAATTTTCAATGCTAATAGTAAAATTTTAATTTTAAAAAAGCTTTCTAACAGTCAGGCGGGTGGTGTCGCATGCCTGTAATCCCAGCACTCTTGGAGGCAGAGGCAGGCGGATTTCTGAGTTTGAGGCCAGCCTGGTTTACGGAGTGAGTGCCAGGGCTATACAGAGAAACCCCGTCAAGGGCGGGGTGGGGGGCTTTCTAACCACTATCATTTTAAAATAGGGAAAAAATTGTAACATAGCACTTATGGAGTCACTCGGGAATAGACAGATTTTTATTAGTTTCTAAAATAGAAGATACAACTGGGTGGCACAAGACTGTAATCCCAGCATTTGGGAGCTGGCCAGCCTGGGCTGCACAGTGAGTTCCAGGCTAGCCTGAGTTATATGGCGAGTCTATAAAAGCGATGAAATAGAGATCCATGCTCACCCTTGGTTTCAATACACTTGTGACCAGTTAGGAGATACCAAACTATGATGTTCTGAGTGCTCAGATTTCAGAGTCTGAGTTGTAGATAGAGCTCAACTGGAACAGTGCCTGCTTCACATTTCACTCTATCGACACCCCCCCCCCCAACCATATGGTGGCATGTGATTATAATCCTAGCACTCTGGAAGCAGAAGCAAATTCAAGGCCATACAGAATATCTGAAGTCAGCCTGGGCTATGTGAGACTCTGTCTCAAAATTATAGAAATTTAACTTTGGAAAGGATAGTGTACTACTGCTCCATTTATTCTATGTTACCTCTCCATCTATCTAGACAGACATCTGTCTGTCTGTCTGTCTGTGTTAGGGTTACCATTGCTGGGACACAACACCATGACAGAGGAAAGGGTTAATTTGGCTTACATCTTTACAGAACTGTCCAGTGCTGAAGGAAGTCAGGACAGGAGCTCAAACTGGGCAGAAACCTGGAGGCAGGAGTGTAGGGAGCTGCTTGCTCGTTAACTGTCGTTAACTGTTAACAAGTCCTTATTTGGGTGGCGCCTGTTGAGTCTTGCGCCTTCCACGTGGATACAACCTATCAGCAATGCCCACATGGCTAAGCCTGATTGGCTGGCTATTAGTATTTAAGGGCTGGGCTGATTCTCTCGGGGTCAGAAGAAGAAGTAGTACAGGAGTCAGAAGAGGGAGAAGAAGGAGAAGAAGTACAAGGGTCCTGAGTAAACTGCTTGAAGATCTTCCTGTGTTGCGTCATTCCTTGCCGGCGAGGGTGGACACGACACAGGAGCTGATGCGGAGGCCGTGGAAGGATGCTGCTCACTGGCTGGCTCAGTACGGCTTACTTAGCCTGCTTCCTCATACAACCTGGAATCACCAGCCAAGGGACGGACGGCACCACCCACAATGGGCTGCACCCCCATCATTCACTAATTAAGAAATGCCTTACAGTTGTATCTAAGGGAAGCTTTTTTCTCAATTTAGGTTCCCTCCTTTCAGATGTGTCAAGTAGACATAACACTAGCAGCATACAGCCTACTTATCTTATCATCTCTCTTTCGCTCGCTCCCTCTGTCTATCTCTTTCCCTCTATCCTTTCATTTCTCTGTCCGGCTCCTTCCTAGGGCCTTTTTACATGTGGATAACCATCCCACCAAAGAGCTACTTCTCCAGCAGGGGAGTTTCTAGTTAAAGACATTCTAGTATGGACAGTTAGGACAGCTTCCCATATATCTATGATTCTCAAAAAAATCTCAGAAGAATCCCAATTCCTTTGCTACCCAACCTTCCAGGCTAATAAAGAGAGGGCTTAGGGAGGGCTCACAGAAGAACTTGGGTAACATGTGTCTGCCCTAATGGAAGGCTCTTTTCCTCTTTCTTTCTTTCTTTCTTTCTTTCTTTCTTTCTTTCTTTCTTTCTTTCTTTCTTTCTTTCTTTCTTTCTTTCTTTCTTCCTTTCTTTCTCTCTCTCTCTCTCTCTCTCTCTCTCTCTCTCTCTCTCTCTCTCTCTCTCTCTCTCTCCCTCCCTCCCTTCCTTCCTTCCTTTCTTTCCTTCTTTCTTCCTCCCTCCCCCCCCTCCCTCCCTCCCTTCTTTCCTTCTTTTCTTCCTAAACAGGGTCTCTCTACATAGTCCTCACTGTCCTGGAGCTCTCACTATGAAGACCAGGCTAGCCCCGAGGTCACAAAGACCTGTAAGGCTCATTTTTAAAGACAAAGCAAACTGCCCACACTCTGGAATCTGTCCCTAAGCCCTGGGTGATGTGAACAGGCTCACAGCCCTCAGCAGGTGGCACCTAAGAGCCCTGACCTGGCATGGGGTGAGAGTCATGTGGGTGTTTGGGGGAACAGAGGACAAGCAGAGAGGGACAGGAAGACATTTCTGTCTTCCTTCAGTTGGCGGTTTCTGTTTTGTTTTCATTTCTTTTTGTTGGTAACTTTACACACCCAGATCAGAGGGCTCTACTTGCCCCTCAAGGGCTGTTGGATGGGTGTGCAAATATTATTCAGAAAGTTCTTTCAAGTTAGGTCTTTATCATAAGCAACATTCAATGTCTGAAATGAGCAAAGCTTCAGACAAGAGTTAATCTGCCCTTTACAGGTACCTGACTGACCACTTTGTATTTAGTTACCTTAAAGAGGGTGTGTCTACGAACAGCCCCCTCAGGCTAGACTGTCACCAAGGCAGGGAGGCCACACAAATATACCCCAGTCACTTCAAGAACATTCCATTCCAGCTGCAAAGAACACTATAGCCACCAATGCCACAACTGCTTCAGCTATAGACAAACCTTGACAAAACCATGACGAGCCTTGGTGAAGTCTAGATGGCCACACCTATCCTTCAGCAAGTCTCACTCAGGACAGGAGGGAAGGGCCTTCCTAGTGACTCCACAATAAACTTGTAGCATCTGTGGATAGTGGGACCCATCCGTGCAAAAAGCACGCTCTGCACTTAAAGAGAGAAAAGAGTTTATTCTGGAGTCAAAAAATGACCAGCAACAGATTCAGTCCACCCCAATCACCATGTTCTACCGTATGGGCGGTCACATGGTGGTCCATCAGTTACAGAACAAAGGAAGTCAACATCAATGCATTAACTAAGCACAGTGGTGAGAATCACAGGTAGGCAGGGCACAGCAAAACAAGGCAAATTCTGCAGTGTGTTTTGTATATTATCTAACATTCTTAGCTCGGAGAACTGGAAGTTAGTGGTTTGCTAAGCATACACTGTAAAGGTTTTGACAGTCACAAGAATGTTAAGTCAGACCCAGGGGTGGGTAATGAATGGCTTTCAAAGGGATTAAAAAATAGCCCACAGTAATTTGGTTCTGGTCTGCAACATTTTAACTCTCTATAACTTTGGTCATTTTATGTAGAATTTATTTTGGTGTATATGCGTGTGTATAGTGCACATACATACATACATGTGTGTGTGTATGTGTTACACACATGCAAATGTGTAGGTACATATGGAGGCTTGAGATTGGTGTTAGGTGACTTTACTGATATCTCTCTTCCTAATCTATAGAGGGAGGGGCTCTCAATGGCACCCAAGGCTCAATAACCTGCTGGTCTAGCCAGCTGCTTGCCCTGGGATCCCTGCCTTTACCCCGAGTGCTGGGATTATAGGTGGCTATCATTCCTGCCCTGTTTTCACATGTGTTCTGAACACGTGAACTCCCATTTTCATGCCTGCACAGGAAGCCCTTTACCCACTGAGCTATCTCCCCAGCCCCAAACTTCAGCAGAGGTACGGTTCCTCTTCTTTATTCTTTCTAGAAACTCAATCCCTTTTATATCTGTGAGACTTGTGACGGGTGCTCCTAGGCGCTGCACACTAGCCAGCCACTCCCCTCTTCTGGCTGCAGAGGCAGGCTGGTTTCAGTCTTAGCAGGTCAGTCTGAGAAGTGTCCCTCCTGTATAAAGACTGTTCAAGCTGCAACATCAGGTCTCAATCACAGCCTCTTCTAAACGGTACTTTGTGCCCAGTGACATGAGCAGACAACACACTATGAGCACATGGGGTTTGGTGCTAGGCAGTCAGGTGACTAGAGAGTGGCTCTCAGGTTGGAAGTCTTCAAGCCTCCCAATGCCATAGGCCCTCAGCTCAGCCGCAGCTTAAAGGAGGCTGCAGTGTTCTAGTAAGGCTGCCCAGGGCTGAGCCCCTGAATACTCAGAGCCTCCAGCAATAGGCAGCTCGCTCGAGCATCTAGGGCTCGAAAAACTAGAGCTGTAAGCCCCTACTTCTAAAGGCCTAGAGCACAAATCGTGGGCTTTGGAAGCACAGATCAGTAAGCTCTGACTGAGATTTCAGAGCCTAGATCTAGATGACTATACATTCAAAAGCTCAGTTCACAAGCCCCGGGAATCCAGCCAAAAGTAAGGGTACTGCATACAGTTCCTTGCCTACTTATGATTTTCTGACTAGAGCAAAAGGTCCCTCGCACAGCTGCTTGTGACAAAAAGTCTTAATTCTTGCCTGTCTATGAGTGTTTAGTACAAGGACTTTAATGCATCAAACAATTCAGAGTGCCTGGAGTCTCTGTGTATGAGACATGTGTTTTAAAAAGCGTATTTTTAAAGTGCTGGAGAGACGGCTCAGTGAATAAAAATGCACGCTGCATTAGCATGAGGACCTGAGCTCAGATCCCAGCACCCATGTAAAAAGCTAGAGTGGCCGCATGTGCATGTGTGCGGAAGCCGGGGTGAGAATCAGTGAGCTGTCTTGAAGGACCAAGGCAAAGAAACAGCAAGCAAGACACATCCATCCTCCTTTAGTCTCCACATTTGTGTATATACACCCCCCCCCACACGCAACCACCTCTAACAACAACAACAACAACAACAACAACAACAACAACAACAAAATACTGTCAGAAAGGTGAAACTTCTCTTCCACCCTATAGGTCTCTGGTTAGAAAGGACACACGGTGAGCTATCCTGAGAGCGCACTCAGGTTTCCCATAGTAACTTGTGCATGTGCCGAGGAGCCCTCAGAAAACATGAAGACCCACAGGACTTAGAGCGCCATGCTTACAGCAGGCAGGACAAAAGTGAGCTGGGAAGTAGGACTAGATAAGGGAGTCTGGCTTGGGCAGTCGCTGGGACAAGAATGACAAGTCTGCTTATCCAGCTTCCTCAGTGTTGGCGGCCATCTCAGGCTCTACGAATGGCTTCCCCTTTCCTTTCCCTTAGTACAGGAAGATACCTTTCCAGTGGGAGTCTGACTTCCTGCTTTTAGAAAGAGGAAAGTCAAGGACTTTTCTTGTACCTGCTGTTTTCCAAACATTTTTAGCCCCAAATAATCAATACGTCAAAGTGACACATTCTGAACCCCACAATAAAAAAGTCTAACAGAGAGTGGGGCAGTCCCAGCACTTGGGAGGCAGAGGCAGGCTGATTTCTGAGTTCAAGGCCAGCCTGGTCTACAGAGTGAGTTCCAGGACAGCCAGGGCTACACAGAGAAACCCTGTCTCAGAAAAAAGAAAAGTGTAACAGAGCTATGGGGGCCGACTGCTTGCTGCACATGAGGTAGACCCTGGGCTCAGTGCTCAACATTCAAAAAGGAAGGTCTAACCACTCAGGAGGCAGATGTGCGTGGATTTCTATGAGTTCCAGTCCATCCAAGGTTGCACAGTGAGACCCTTCTCAAGCAGTAGCAAAAATAAAGAAACAATATACTTATACTCTATGCTCATACATGTAAATTAGAACTGCGTTGGGAAATAATTGGGGAAATGAAGCCAAAGCCTTAAAGTACCATCCATCTCAGTAACACAAATAACTCATACTATAGAAATCACTCTGATAAATCATACGTTTAACATATAGGCACATATATATTATAATAGCACATAAATATACACAAATTAACTAAATCCAGACTACAGCAGCTAAGTGTGGATTCCTACTGTTCCTAAAATACTTACCAAGTAACCACATAGCATATTATATATACTAAAAGTAGAAACACGTAGAAAAGCACTGAAACATGAACTGACTTGGGAAGTGGGGCTGAACTGACTGAGTCATTACAAAAGCCAAGTGAGGAAAGTGATGTTGTCAACAACAAAAGGTGCCAACAGGGAAGGCAATGATGGCAGAGTTGGAGTGATACTAACACACCAGAAGAAAGGAGGCGGTGACAGAGTGAGAGAATGACCCTTTTTGCTTCCCATCCCTGTGATAAACACCTGATCCAAAAGCAACCTCGGGAGGAAAGGATATTTTGCTTACGTAGTCGTTCACTGAGGGAAGCCAGGGCTAGAACTCAAGAAAGGAAGGTGGCAGAAGGAACTGAAGTAGAGGCTGTGGAGGAATGCTGCTTACTGGCTTCTCAATTTGCTTTAGTATAATACAGGACAAAGTGCCCAAGGGTAGCTTCACCCACATTGGGCTAAGCCCTCCTACATTAATCAAGAAAGTGCCTCACAGAGTTGCCTACAGCCAGCCTAAAGGAGGCATTTTGTCAGTTGAGATTCTTCCCCTTTTTCTGATGTCCTTGGGTCAAGAAGACAGGACTCCAGTCAGCATAGAGACTATTTCAGACTCCAGGACAAGGGACTGAGGAGTGTAATTTACATACCAAAGCCAACCTTGCCAGCCTCCAGGTTCTCCCAGCATCCCTCAGTCCCTACCAGGCACAGCAAGGCCCCAGCCTCTACCCTTTATAACCCAGCCCTTCCCTCATGGGCTCTGGCTCTGGCTCTGGCTCTCCCTCCCTCCACAAGTTCTTTCTTTCTCTCTTCCTCACTCTCCTCTCTCACTTCCCTAGGAAACTCATCTACCAGAGAGCAGCTTTCCAATAAACCTGCAGTCTGAAAATAAACACACACACACAGACACACACACACACACAGACATACACACACATACATACACACACAGACACACACACACAAAATCTGGCTTGAATTGGCTCATTTCACCGGTGGAGAAATAACTTATCAGAGACTATGACCTATGACAAGTTGAGGAAACCTCAAGATCAATTCACAGGTATTAATCCTTAGATATTTTGGGCAAGACAGGAATGCTTGGGGAAACATGTTATACCTGCAGTAGACTACTAGTTTATCTGCCTACCTAATACCGCCATATTATTATATGTGTACTGCACAAGTATGCTAGTTCCTGAGTCAGCTTTTGGCCCTTATCCTCCCCTTCCTCTCCTGTGCCTATTCTGTCTGAAAACAGACTTAACAATTGCATGGGAAAAAAAAGGAAAATTGCAAAGTTTGGCAAAAGAGCACAAGACATTCACCTTTGTGTTGCTTCAGCAAACTTCTATTTTTATGACAATAAGCCTCTATAGTCAAGACTCCGTTGTTATTAATAGTTCATAACTGGAGGACACTGAGGGACATCCTTCCTCTCCCTTTGTAGTGCCTTCAACCTGATAAATCCTGGCTGCTCTGACTCGCCATACATCTCTTAGCTCTAATGTGGCAAAACGTTCAAACTTTGACCATTACACTTCTAGAACAATGACAGGCAAAGACAATCGGATGTATTGATGCTTCCAGGGTAGGGACTGACTTCCCTTCTCTCAAATCTAAGCCAACATATCAGTTTTGAATGCCCCTCACAAAAATCTTGGGACACCCCAGAGATGATTTAACCAAAGTCCATGAAACCAAACTTTGCTGAGAAAGCAACTGATCTAGTGACTGGGATACAGACCAAACTTTTGCCAAGTGAATGAAAACTGCTATTAAATGTGTGTAGAACAAAACAAAACAAAACAAGCAATCAGATGGTTACTATAATAGAAAACTTCATATATCACAGAATTTGCGGCCCACAGTGAAATAAACAATGGTTGTGAGATAAAACTCATTAGGCTTCTGGTAGTTTAATCAACAATGAACTGGGTCATTAAACTAGCAAGTTTAAGCCTGGAGATTTCCTTAAGAGAAGGATGTAAGACCACATCCTATTAATTAAATACCTGGGGCTATACCCAGTCATTACATATCAGGAATACTTGAAAAGAGCTGTAAAGATTCTGAAGTATTCTCAATAGCCTTTAAAGATATTTAAATGTATTTAGGTTCAAACTTGCAAGCAAGGATTTCTAATTAGGGTTAGAAACTGCTAGGAAGAAATGGTAGATTTACTGATCCAGATGTTACACAATCATCTATTCTCCCTTCAAACACAGCATATTCAATAAAACAACAACAAAGAAAAAAAAAAGCCAGCATAGCTAGTCTATCTGTTGCAGTCTGGTTACTATTATTAATTCTTTAGGGACAGTTGAAACATAAAAGAGTGATCTGCCATTTTCAGTAATTAAAAAAGAAAAATCATGCAAAACGTAAGTTACTTTGAAACCTAATTTCTCTGAATTTCCTAGTGCTCTATCTGGCTATAGTGATTAATATATGAGTTGGATTTGTATCTAAAATTAACAATAAGATGAAAACAAAGAACATTTAATTTTTCAGAAGACTCTCCTAATACTGATAAAATATAACAAAGTTTCTGAAGTTAAAAATAATTTGTCTCAGGATGGGATGGAGGTTTCCGAAGGGGAGACCTAGAAAGGGAAAACATTTGAAATGTAAATAAAGAAAATATGAAAAAAAAAAGTCTGGCTAGTTTCGTGTGTCAACTTGACACAGGCTGGAGTTATCATAGAGAAAGGAGTTTCAGTTGGGGAAGTGCCTCCATGAGATCCAGCTGTGGGGCATTTTCTCAATTAGTGATCAAGTGGTGAGGGCCCCTTGTGGGTGGTACCACCTCTGGGCTGGTGCTCTTGGGTTCTATAAGAGAGCAGGCTGAGCAAGCCAGGGGAAGCAAGCCAGTAAGGAACATCCCTCCATGGCCTCTGCATCAGCTCCTGCTTCCTGACCTGCTTGAGTTCCAGTCCTGACTTCCTTTAGTGATGAACTGCAACGTGGAAGTGTAAGCTCAATAAACCCTTTCCTCCCCAACTTGCTTCTTGGTCATGATCTTTGTGCAGGAATAGAAATCCTGACTAAGACACTCACATTAGAAAATACAAGTGAATAAATTATAAATAAAAATTGCACAGAACTGTTATGACTGTATTGTCTTAACAGTTACAATATAGAAATCCCCAGCACAGTACAATAGGATGTAAACAAAACAGGGCAACAACAACAAAACCCCGGCATGGGGAGATTTCTGAAATGCATACATGTACAGAAGTCTCTTCCACCTGACAGCTATTACACATGTGTGAAACTTAAAGCCAGTAGAATGAGGGCTATTAGGACAAAAAGCAAGTATCATTAGAGCCAGGTCTAAAAACCTGATAGAATAAATAACACCTAACAGAATGGAGGAGTGCACTGTAGACACTGGCCTGTAATCCCAGAACTCAGGGCTAAGGTGGAATGACTAGAAGTCCTCTGAATCCTCGGGCAAACAAAACACTGTATAACTCTGAAATGTCAATACAAACTAAGAAAGTTCTGAAAAGGTAACACAATGCTGTAATAAAATCATCAGTAGGTAGCCAGGTGTGTGCACACCTTTAATCCCAGCACTCAGGAGGCAAAAGCAAGCGCATCTCTAACATTCCAGTCCATACCGGTCTACCGTGGAGTTCCAGGTCAGCCAGGACTACAAGAGAGATCCTGTCTCAAGCAACAACAGCAACGACAACAACGACGATGACGACTACTACAATCTTGGGAATTTCAAGGATTCAAGGTGACCTTTTGCTAGAGAAGAAACACCACATTTTAATGTCGAGGCAGTTACAACTTAACCATGTCACTGCCAAGCTTGGGGTGAATACATGATTCAGACACAAGCTTTTTTAGATTCTTCCAATGCTACACTTACTCTTCCCCAGCTGACCCAGACATTCTCTCTGTCTCCTCAAAGATTGGTACATAAAGGCTAGGGAGATGGCTCAGCAGACAAAGTGCTGGTCATGCAAGTGTGAGGAACAGAGTTCAGATCCCCAAAAGCCACATATGGTAGTCCATCCCAGAGCTGCAGAGACAGGGAATCCTTCTCGTTATCTATCTGGCTAAACTGACTAGATCATACAGCCAGTTCTGGGTTCAGCGAGAGACCGTCTCAATACAGAGAGATTCATGGAGGAGGAAGCCGGCCAGCATTCTCAGACTTAAGCATGCACTTGTACACCCACACAGATGTGAACGAGCATACGTATACACATATACATCACACACACACACACACACACACACACACAAGCCCAAGAAACTCAAACTAAAAAAATAATACTGATCTTAAACTTAAAACAAGGCAAAATAAATCTGCATTTTAAATCAGGCTGGCACACTATAAAGAATGGAATCTCAAATACTAATGCTCTTTCCAAATGCTTCATAGTATCTTCAAATTCTCTCCCAAAATATTTTGATCTGACTCCAGATGCCTCTGAGTACATTTTCTACTACTGAAAGCAAACCAGTTATTTGCCCTGCTTTTCATTTTAAATTAAAGATGGTCAATAGTAAGACCCCGAAGAGACACTCGCACCCATGCTTCTTCTTTTTTCCTTGAGACAGGATTTCTCTAGATAGCCCTGGCTGTCCTGGAACTCACTCTGAAGACCAGGCTGGCCTCGAACTCAGGGCACCATGCTTCTAACAGCACTTGTAGCAGCTGAGTGGTGGAGGCCGGCTGCTCTGATGCCCGCAGGAGGCGTTGAAAGTGGTCAGGTTTATATACCATCTGAATAATAAATACTCCACCAAGCATAACCAGAAAGTCTCAAACAAGGCATCAGTTCCAGTTTCTTACCACCTTACCCAGTCAGCTGTGTTCTAACTATCCCCAACTTTCGAGTAACCCCTCGAAACGTTATTCTCAGTACCCCTAAACCTTCTCCACATCCTCGTTTCTGTGGTTCCTTTGTTTTTCTGGGAAGCCTGAACCCCACGACTCCCCTCCCTGCCTGCCACTTCAACATTTATGTTTCACCCTGCCTTTTCTCTGACCCTACAGTTTCCTCCTTTTCTGTCACCACCTCCTCGCCTGTAAATCGGTCTCTGCAGTTCCCAGCCCTCTACTCTGCAGACCTTGGGCTCTTTAGTCTTCTCACTTCCACATCAACGTCTCTTCTATTCATCTCCGTGCCCAAACTGTACTAAACTTCAATGACTTCATGACTCCAGGAAGCACAGACCAGTTCAACTTGTAGTGGTATCTTAGCTGGGAAGGAAAGGGTTTAATTTGACTTACACTTCCACACCACAGTTCATCACTGAAGGAAGACAGGGCAGGATCCTGGAGGCCTGAGCGGATACAGGGCATGGATGGGCATTTACTGGCTTGCTCCCCAGGCATTGCTCAGCTGGCTTTCTCGTAGAACCCAGGACCACCAGCTGATATCACCCACCTTAGGCTGCCTTCCCTCCTCAATAACTGATTAAGAAAAATTGTGCCCTCCCCCCAGCCTTTGAGGGGGAATTTCAGACCTCCATGCTAGCCACTATTTCCCACCTAGGGTGGAGCTCTAGCCCACTGTTCTTCAAGGACCTGTAGTTCCCTGAGAGGGACTAGCCATCTGCTGGGCAACTGGTTCTGGGGACGAGTTTCCAGCCTTTGGGGGAAGGTTCCCCCCCCTCCATCAAAACTTTGAGCCTTGATCCGAAAACTGGTCTTAGCTCCTTATTTCTCTCTTGCAAGCCTGTTCTATTTCATCCCCAGCTTTCCTTCCAGATAACCTGTTGGAGGTAACTGCAGGCAGTTACAGAAAAACAGTAGGAAGTTCAGAGGAGGTTTCTCAGTTCAGGTTCCCTCCTTCCAGGTGACTGTAGCTGGGCCAAGCTGCCATACAACTAGCTGCCTCAAGTAATTCCCAAAGCTCTGGGTGTGTAAAGGAATAATACTAATTTCTGGGAGTACATCTTCCACGCTAACTCCTCCCACCAACACAACCCTACATGCCCTTTCCCTCAAGGTGGTAACATTTAAAGCGGTTGTGGGGTAAGGTTTTAAGGTGAGGCTGTCTCCTGCTGCCCTATACACTCTCTGTTTAGGATCCCCACTGCATCCATCTTCAAACTAAATACCTTTGCTTTTCTCCTTGCATCCTTGTAATGTGAGCGTTTTAAAAAACCGTTTGTTCCCCCTTGCCTTGTCTAACTGAAGACAAAGCTGTCTCTTGTAGAAGGATTTTGCTTACTTTATAATAAGTGTGTGTCATCCTCAATTAATGGTTCTGGAGAAGGTGACAGTTTAAAATAGGGTCCAAAGTTCCAAAAAGAGAATTCAAAATGTTCCTTAATCTGAAACTGAAGGCTACCTGCAAAAATGTGTGTATAAGCTATGGTGAGGAAGGTCCGTATTTCCACTGTTTTTTGTTATTGTTGTTTTGGGTTTTTTGTTTGTTTGTTTTTCAAGACAGGGTTTCTCTGTGTAGCCCTGGCTGTCCTCAAACTCAGAAATCCGCCTGCCTCTGCCTCCAAAGTGATGGGATCAAAGACGCGCGCCACCACTGCCCGGCTTTATTGCTACTTCTAACTTCAGAAGATTTTTCTTAAAAGCTGAACAAAGAGTTATCAATGACCCAGCAATTCTACTTTTGAATACATACATCTATGAAAACTAAAAGCATGTTCACATATATACACACACATACACATATACAAATGCTCATAGGTGGACTGTTTGTTAATGTTTCATAATTTGTTGAAAGTAGAAATAATGCCAATATCCACTAGTTAAGTAGATAAACACAATGTGGTAGGTCGACATTCGTGCATACATTAGCATGTATGACACCCTAAACAGGTTAAAGGAGAGACATTAAACACCACACATACTGTATGATTCCACTTAAAGGAAATGTCCAGAATAGGCAGATCTACAGAGATGGGGATAAGAGGTTACCCAGAGCTAGGGCAAAAGAGAGATAGGGAGCAACTGCCAATGCTATCAGGGTACTTTTGAGAATGGTCAGGATGTTTTGCAATGACAGTGATGAAATGGCTGGACAGCCTTGGGAACATTCTAAAAACCACTGCTTTATGCATTTGAAAAAGAAGGGATTTTACGGTATGTGAATGCTGCAAAATAACTAAGTAAATACCCTTCTGCTTAGCTGTATGTTTGGTGTGTTCTTTAACATCCCACACTCATACCTAAATGCCATCTATTCAGATAAAACCCAGCCTTGCTCCCAACAGTCTCACTATCTCTAATGCTGCAGGAGCTGTGAGGGAGCAGCAGGCTCTACATATGCTGCAGGGAGAACCAAGGCTTGGGTTAAAGAAACAGGGCACGGGCTAAAGGGTTAAGGAAGACAAAGAGGGCCTGTAACTGGCTATGAGACAGCCAGACTGTGCGGTGTCTGTCCCTTCTTATCGTCTTGCTTCTGATGCAGCTAACTTTAACAGACTAAATTAAGTGAGGTTGTCTCCTAACAAGCCCCAACTATTTCAGCAAAGGGACCCCAGACCATTCCATAAACAGGGGGTTAGCTAAGAACAATTGCAGCTATTTCTTGGTACCCATGAGAATAAAGAGACCTTAGAATACATAATTAGCAGCATTTAACACACCTGCAATATCTGAAGAAATTACTGTCAGCAAGTAACAGCTAGCAGCTAAGGCCGGTCACTACAAACCCAGAGGCAAAGGCAACAGGCGGCTTCAATCACCCCAGTGGACAGTACATGACCGAGTGGACAGTGCATGATGGCCTCTCCGGGCAGGCCAGAGGGGCATGCATGGAGTGTGGAGGCTCTCCATTGGTTCAGCCCATGATAGGCCAGAGCCAACACCAACCAATCTCAACAGAGATTCCCTTGTCCAATTACGCCATGGCTCTATAAAAACCCAGAGACAAAGGAACTCAATAGCTTTCCTCTCTAGAAACCCTTCCCACTCTCACTTTTCTCTAATTTCTCATTTTTTTCTGTAATTTTCCCTAATCAAGCTTGCTTCTACTTTGCACCTTCTGAGAAGAGTTTGTCACTTTAATCTTCATTGGTATGAGACAACGAAGAGTCACTGTCTAAGGCTGACTTCTGATGCCTGTAGAGTGTCCAGCGCTATAGGACCCTGGGCCAAGTGCTTAATCAAACAGGTCCCATTATACTCAAAAACCCTCACACTAATTTATACCTTGTTTTTCAGGCTGGAAAAGAAACACCTCCCATCTCTTTCCTCATGTCAGTCACCCCATTTGTGGTGCTGGGAATTGGACCAAAGGCCTTCAATAAACAAGACAAGACTGCTGGCCTACACTTGCTGCTAGCAATAAAAAAATGGCTATCTTAGCTATCTAATTCCAACCAGACACTAAAGTTAGGTTAGCTACATGTATTATCTTCAATTTTCATAATAATTGTGCAGTCCCTCGAATTTATCCTGTATCTTCAGCCAGAGTGATCATCCTAAACTTAAATTTGTTCATATCACATCCACAATCAAACCTCTTCAAAGACTTACATTACTTTTTCAAGTCTGGGTAACTGGACATAAGGGAACCTTCTTCAGCCCTCCTCACATCAACTTTCAACCCCTGGACCATGTCCTCCTCCTTCCCTTACCCCGGGACAGTTCCTGTTTTTAATTTTAAATTAAAAAATTACTAGAATGCATGCATTCTATTATTAGACATGCCTGTGCCACAGCTCACATGAGGTCAGAGGACAACCATGGTATCAAGACTCCTTTTCTACCTTTACATGGGTGTAGTAAAAAAATATTTAAAAAATCCCAGCACAGGGGTTCCTTCCCGCTTTTGACCATCTATATTCCCAAAATAAAAGACACACACACACAGACTTTATATATATTTTTAAAAGATTATTTATTTTATTTGAGTACACTATAGCTGTCTTGGGACACACCAGAAGAGGGCATCATATCCTATTACAGAGGGTTGTGAGCCGCCATCTGGTGGCCGGGAATTGGCCCCAGGACCTCTGGAAAAGCAGTTATCACTCTTAACCACTGAGCCATGTCTCCAGCCTGCCTTTATATTTTTAGTATATTTCATGCAGCACAATAGCTAAGCAACTGCCTACCTTCCATGCTGTTAGAATCCATTTTCTATTCATAACCACAATATTACTTACTATGTTTCATCTGGGTTGCCACTCGCTCCAATTGGCCAGCCCACATGGCTACAGTTCAGCTAACCCGTGGTGGCGAGGGCAGCTCTTCTGCATGGCCTCTAGCCTAGGTAACCTTAACCCCGCCTATCTCTCTTCTCCCCAGCTTTAGGCTGCAGGCACCAAAGGCTACAGCAGACTCCAAATCTCTTAGCCAGCACTTAGCATTAGAATAAAGGTTAGTGTTAGGCCAACCCACTACACAGGGGTTCTGAGGGGTTCAAACTCAAGTTGCCAGACAAGCAGAGCAAGCACTTTACCCACTCAACCATCTCACTGGCTCCTTTTTCATTTTCTTTGAGAGGGTTTATGTCCAGGCTGGCCTCAAACTTGCTATGTGAACCTTGAGTTCCTCATCTATTCTCTTATGTTATGGGGCACAGGTATGCAATACCTTATCTGGCTGGGATTCCCTTATTCATTCACTCAGCATACATATTACATGTCTGATACTGTATGTGCTACTGGGCACACAGTGGTAAATGAAATTAATACTTTTCTAATGCCATGATTGCCCAAAGTCTTCTTCATGCCCCCCCCCAAACCTGGTCAGGTCTGTCAGAAAAATATACCCTTCCCCTAGTACCAACTTTGGTATTAGTTTTCTAAAGATGCCATTACCAAGGCAACTTATAAAGAGTTTACTGAGTACGTACGGCCTTGTTGGAGGATGTCACTGCGTAGGCAGGCTTTGACATCTTCTAGGGTTCACAGTTGTGCCCAGTGTGGAAGAGAATCTCCTCCTGGCTGTCTTCAAGACCAAGTTGTAGAACTCTCAGCTCCTCCAGCACCACGTCTGCCTAAAGGCTGCCATACTTCCTGCCGTGATGATAATGGTCTGAACCTTTGAAACTGTAAGCCAGCCCTAAATAAATGTTTTCTTTTATTAGAGTTACTTTGATTTGATCGGGTTGTCTCTTCATAGAAGCAATAACTCTAACTAAGACAGCATCTGTGATCCATCTTGGTAGGGAACATAGCAGTAGTCAGGCAAGCATGGAATTGTAGCAGTAACTAAAAACTTACATTCTGGTCCACAAGCAGGAAGTGGAGAGCGCGCGAAGTGGGAATGGCACGGGCTTTTGAAACCTCAAAGCCTTCCCCTAGTGACATACCTCCAGCAAGGCCATTTTCCCAATTCTTCCCAGAGTTCCACCAATTGGGGAACCAAACGTTTAAATTGATGAGCCTGTGGGGCCATTTCACTCAAGCCACCACAAGTTATTTCCTCAAAGTGCTTAACAGCTAGTAGAATAAGCAACGATTAGAGATGTTAATTTGGGTGCTGTATTAATACAGCTAACGATGGTGAATATCACAGTGAATGTTTCAGACCAGTTTGATGTCATTGCAAGGTCTTAGATGCTTGCACACTTTGGAACTTGGGAGATGGGTACCACAGTATGATAGGGGATTCGACCCAAGTCAAGATGGTAGGAAATGCCACAAAAAAGCCACATTTTATGGCTAATTAAAGAATGAACAAATAGAAGAGATGTTTAGAGACACCTACAGACCCTGTAGGCATTTTGTCTAGGCTCCGCCCCAGTTACCTGGCAATAGCCAGGAGTGGCTGACTCACTACAAAAGGGGCTGCGTGCCCCTCCTCTTTCTCTTGCTCTCTTGACCTTGCTCCTTAACCTCTTTCTCCATTCCCCTCCCCCCTCCACGTGCTCATGGCAGGCCTCTACTCCTGTGAGCTCTCTGTCTGCATTTCTGTCTCTACTCCCTCAACTCCCTAGCCATACCCTGATTAAACTCTAGTCTATACTATACCTTCGTGTGGCAGGTCCCTCAAGAGTTAGGGATGCCTCGGCATGGGCCTGTGAAGACACCCCCTTCCCCAACACCTGGCTACACATCCAAACATATTCCTTACTTTATTTTTATAAAACACAACAGACTCCAAACTAAAGATTTGTGTAGGTCACGGTTTGGCTCTTGGATTTTAGTCTAGGTTCTAAAGTCCAATACAAATTATTAAAGAATTTTACGGGAAGTGTCACTTTTGGTGAATGGTGGATACCAGAGGCATAAAATAGGATACAGGATACATTATCAGAAAGATAAATTGGTTTAGAAACAAAAGAGAATGATTTTGGGCAGAGGGATAGATTGTCAAGTAAAACCACCCGGTGCACATGCCTGGCACAACTCCTCAGAGATCTCCATAAAAAAGCTATGGTCGCACACACCTGGAATCCAGCACCTTATCATGGAAGATGAAAGGCACAGACAAGAGAATCACCGCAAAATTCCCTCGCAGGCCAGCTCTCCGGGAGTACTCAGAGGAACTTCTTACTCCACGCTGGTACTTGTCCCGGTAAAGGAGCACGGATCAGAAAACTGATCGGCACGACCTTAAGAAGCCACATTCATTCAAAAGTCCTTCTCTGCCAGGCCTACCACGCCGCGGGAGAGACCCAGGATGGAACCGCGCCCAGCCGCACCGCGGAGGCACTCCGGAGTCCCTGACTCGCACCTACCTTCCTCCCCCACCGTCCTCTCGCTCAGGGTCCTGGGCGCGCTCCCCTCGCAGCCTGCTGCCATGGCTATCGCGCCGAGGATGGAGAGAGCGCCAGGTGAGCTATTTCACCAGGATGCGCGGCTTCCACACTGGAAGAATCCTCCGCCTTTGCCGGAACCGGCGCTCCCGCGGTCACGTGACGACGCAGGGCGTGGCCACGCCAGTTTGTTTTGCTCTTTGGGTGCTGAAAGGCGCCGAGCACGTGGGCTGGGCCGCGGCTCCTTTTTCTTCCACCCTTAGCTTCACTTCTGTTTCTCCTCCTTCACTAGTCGGATCCTCCATTTTCGCCTTGGCTTTCCCTCAGTGGGACTCGCGTTTTAGCGGATCGCCGGCCGGTTTGCCTGCTCTTCCACCTCGGCGGTCCCCTTGGCATCAGTGTCGTCCCAGCTTGTTTTCCTGCCTGCCTGGGAATATGAACCTCAGGCAATGTCCCCTGAAGGCGTTCCCTGTGACTCATTTGCTGATCCAGATATGCCATATTACTTGAGTGTAGGTTTCAAGGACACAGGCGGCTGTCAAGGTTCTGGATATAACGTTTGGACAAACAAATGTCTCTGGTCAAGAGAGGCACAGTCTCCGGCTTTTGCTGTTTATTTAGTCTCGTTAACATACCAAGAGATAGATCTAGGTCACTGTCTTCCAATTTTAACACAATCCGTATTATTTACCCTTTTGCATGACATACAAAATGGGTAGGAAATCTCCTTGTATGTATGAAGGAAAATTGGCTAGTTTATAATCCCCCTGGATATGTCAAACACAAACAAAACCAAGTGGGTTTCATGATACAATACCCTGAGACCTTCTTAAACATCAATATCCTCCCCTCTATAATTTCCGCAGTTAGAACCCCAATAAAAACAAAAGTAAGCCTAATATAGAACCAAGCATTGGGATAAGTGACCTGAGGTCAGCGAGTTGTTTATTAGGCACGTGATGTAAACTTGGGCACTTCCTCCAGCAACCCGCGAGTGACTGACTCAACCTCCTTCGCTCCAGCCTCCCAGCAGGCCGCGATCTTCCACCCTTCTCACTCCTAGGGTCCCGGGCTTCTCTCCCCGGGCTTTCCAGGGCTCCCAGAGAGCAGGGTGGATCCCGCCTCGCCTCCTCCCCTCGGGCTCGGGCGGCGCAGGCGCAGACGCAGCAGACGCGCCCGGGAGGCCGAGGACTAGTGCGGCTCCGGCTCCCGCTCCACCCGCCCAGTCAGCTCCCGGCTGGTCTGCGGCCACCGGGACGCTTCGGGCAGGGCCGGCGGGCGTCGTCGCCATGGGCTCGGGTTGGAGCAGCGAGGAGGAGGAGCGGCAGCCGCTGCTGGGGCCGGGGCTCGGGCCTGCGCCGGGGGCTGCGCGCAGGGGCCGGGAGGCGGCGGCCGTGCTGCCCGCGGCTGGCCCCGGCCCCGGGAGGGTGTACGGGCGCCGTTGGCTGGTGCTGCTGCTCTTCTCGCTCCTCGCGTTTGCCCAGGGCCTGGTCTGGAACACCTGGGGCCCCATCCAGAACTCAGCGCGCCAGGCCTATAGCTTCTCCGGATGGGACATCGCGCTCCTGGTCCTGTGGGGGCCCATAGGCTTCCTGCCCTGCTTCGCGTTCATGTGGCTGCTGGACAAGAGAGGTAAGGGGTCCCGGACGCCTGCGGGCGTGTCCCTTCTCTGGGAGTTGGCGCCTGCCGGGATCCAGGCCTGCTTGTGCCTCTTTGGGTTTGGTGTAGGGGTTGTGTGAGGTGACCCAGTGTAGCTGGCATCCCATTCCTAACTCGGAAACCCTCTGGCCCCAAAGCGACAAATAAGGAGGATGCTTTCCAAGTATTGATGTTTTGTGTTACGCCCTTTATGCCACATTAGAGATTTAGGTAATCATCAGATGTAGAAGGCTTTGTATTCTGTGGACATCAGGGCGATTCAGTGCACTTGCTGTGAATGTTTTTGACACCTGACAAAAGTGACTCATGCTTTGATTTCAAAGAGATTTGGGGTGCTGAGGGTGAAAGATCAGAGGAAACCAGTGATGACCAGATGTAAGCGGGTAATGAGCTGGCGTGGTGACTCCAGCCCTAGATGACTATTGGGAAACTCAGGTCTGACGCTTGGTTTTCTGGAAGTTAGATCCCCAGGTAAACCGAGAGCTTCCGCCCAGGTGACTTTTCAGTTGTGATTTATTACTCTCAGATAAAGATCGCAGATGCAGGAAGGCTCTCTTTCACTTAGGGACTTCAGGCATCTATCTCACTTTGCCAATTGCCAGTGTGATTCTGTGAGGTGAGGAAAAGACCAGAGTGGAAAGAGTCAAGATGTTGAACCAACCCTCCAGAGGATGAATAAACCCCCGGGAGGCTGTTGTGCATGATTTAAACTTCTTAGGTAATGTAGTTGGGTAATGGTCGGAAACTGCTTTGTTTCTATTCGGCCTTTTATGAGTTTTGATGCAATAGATTTTTCAGGTAGTTTTGGGACATTGTCTTAATCTATAGGTCTATTGACAAACAGCCATAATCTTTAAAACAAACGAACTTTATTTATAACCCCTCTGGAAGACCAAGATGAAGGGTCAAGCAGAATGCTTTTTATCTGGCTAGCATTGTTTGGTCAATGCTCTTTTTTTTTTTTTTGGTTTTCTTTGGATTTGGTTTTTTTGAGACAGGGTTTCTCTGTATAGCCCTGTCTGTCCTAGAACTCACTCTGTAGACCAGGCTGGCCTCGAACTCAGAAATCCACCTGCCTCTGCCTCCCAGAGTGCTGGGATTACAGGCATGTGCCACCACAACCCAGCTGCTCTTTTCTTTGTAATGTCTCAAGGAAAGTGGCCAGGGATTTCTCTGGGGTTTCTTATAAGGGCAGTAACTCTATATGTTATGTGTCCAGCCCATGCCCTGACAACCTCACTTAACTGGGAGTAGGATTTCAACATAGGAATCTGGGTGAACACAAACATTACCAGCAAGTAAAAGTAGAACACAGGTTGACATGGAGCTGTGATGGTCTGGTGCAACATGGTCTTCTAACTACTGTTATTGAAAGAGCAAAATCCAGCAGTGCTCCCCCTCTTCCCAATGATACAGGAACCCACATGGAGGAGACAACAAAATTGATGACTGAATACATTCATGATCAACTTGAGTGCAGGTGCTCAAAAAGGGAGGCTAGAATAGCTAAGCACTGAATATTAGTATCCAAAAGAAAATAAAAGGTGCTTTGATATGTTCTACGTTAGCATTCAGTCCTGTGCATTCTTTTTTTTTTAAGTAGGTCATTTGGCAAACTGGGATGCCATTAGAGTTGGGTGACAACAATGGTAATGGGTGTAAAAGTCACGAAACAAGATGAAGCTTCTGAAAAAAAAAAAAAAAACAACAAACCTGAGGCAGATAGATCGAGTGAAGATCAGATAAGAGAGCTGTAGCCTTAGTGTGTATAGTTCTAAAAGGAAGGACTGTGGTGTAACTCCGGTGTGAAGAATCTGGTGTGAAGAATCTGCTAGTGGGAAGAAGTGTGTAGTACAGGAAAGGTATGTCGACTGGTGTGGCTCTTTCTTCCAAGAAAAGCTGGCAGAGAATTCTAATAAGCACTTGATGTAGGATAAGGTAGAAGAGACCAATTATTACATGCTGATGTGTTTAGTGACCTAAAGCACTGCTTGTCCCTTCTGTCTGTTTTCCAAGCATGACCTCACTTGCCACCTGAAACAGTAAGACCCTGAGAAATCACTGAAACAGTGGGTCACTGAAACAACCCTGAAACAACCCGTTGACTGCCTGGACAGCTTCTGTAGAAACCTAGCTTGCTTGCCTGCCCCACCTTGTGTTTGAATAAAAACTGAGAATACAAACTGGACTTGGGTTTGAAAACATTTCAGGAGCTGTCCTGACTTCTATCCACAAGTGACAGCTCCCTCTCTTCATTGCTGTGGGGTGCTTATTCCAGAACAATTCCTGTAGCACACTGAATAGGCGATTTTGTTTGTTTGTTTGTTTGTTTGCTTGGGGGCTTTCTGTTTGCCTTTAAACTGAATTACAGATTTTATTTGGATTCATTAATGTTTTACTGTTATTTGTTTTTGTTTGTTTTCTGTCTTAAAATTCATTCTAGTTTTTTCAAATCTGGAAATTCCTTAGGTGCTCCTTTAAAAGTTGGCCATGTTAAGAGTCACCAGAAAGCAACAATTAAGGGGTTGAGGAGATGGTTCAGTGGGTAGGAGTGCTTGCTGTGAATGCAAGCAAACCCCAGATCGAATCCCTACGCATCCATGTAAAAGCTGAGCCTGGCATCTGAGACAGGAGGATCCCTTGAGCTCCAGAGAGCTTCAGATTCAGTGGAAGACCATCTTTAAAAATAAGGTGGAAAGTGATAGAGGAAGACAACCAGTGTACTTCTCCAGCTGCCCAAGCACCTGCAGACACAGATGTGCACACACACACACACACACACACACACACACAGCTAAAAACAAAATTAGGACAGGCTTAATGATAGCCTTACTAATTTTTTATTTGATTGGTGAGTGAGATACTCTCCATTCTACACAACAGAATGAGCACACCCACTGTAACACTGCCTCTTATGGGTATAAACAAGAGCACAGAACAGAGAAAACCTGACTGTTAACCACGATTGTTCCTGGACACATTTTTTTTTAAAGTGGTAAAGCAGAGAAGACTTCCTTATGATACTGCCTTACTAGAAATCTGTTCAGGAAAGACTGGTCTATTTTGTGATTTATTTACTTCCTTAAAGTTTTAATTTAACTTTAGCATGAATGACTCTTAGACTGGCTAGTTTTTATGTCAACTTGAATCAAGGAATCCTTTTAGAGAAAAATGCCTCTGTAGGTAGGTAGGTAGGGGTGTGTGTGTGTGTGTGTGTGTGTGTGTGTGTGTGTGTGAGAGAGAGAGAGAGGGGGGGGGGAACTGATGTGGGTGTAGGGATTCAAACTCGGGTCCTCTGCGAGAACTGGAAGAATATATGTTCTAAACTTCTGAGCCATCTCTCTAGACCCTGTGGTGCATTTTTTGCTTGATGATTGATGTGGGAAGGCGTAACCCCTGTGGATAGTGCTAGCCTTGGGCTGGTGGTCCTGGGTGCTATAACAAAACAGGCTGAGCAAGCCATGAGAAGCCAGCCAGTAAGCATATTTCCTTCAGGTTTCTCCTTCAGTTCTTGCTTCCAGGTTCCTCAGTTCCTGCCCCGACTTCCCTCAGTGATGGAATGTGACCTAAACGTTATAGGCTGCAATGAATCCTTTCCTCTCAAAGTCGCTTTTGGTTATGGTGTTTTTAACTAAGACAACTCAATTTTGGTCTGGTCTAGTCTGGTCCTTTGGGTTCTAGTATAGAAACTCAGTCCAAAAAAAAATAATTTTTGTTTAATAGAATGGAATGCTTTTAAACTTCTTTTTTCAGTAGTATTTGACTGTTATTTTCTAAGTTTATTATTCTTCTGTGTTACAGAATGCTAGTTTTTAGTGTACTGTCATCAGCGTATCTATGTGGCTGTCTACATTGTTACTGTTCCCTTTAGAAAATAAGTTGCTTTGGGGAGTAGTTCATAGTTCCTATATCAGTATGGTAAATTTAATTTTGTATTTTCCATTGGTTGAGACAATTTAAAAAATGAATTTAAGAGCTCTCCTTTGAGCTGGAGATTGTGTCCTAGAGTTTGGGGACCCCCAGCATGCGCACTGCACACACAGATAACTGTCCCCCAAAGTTCTTCCTTTTAGGAACAGTTCTGCTTTTCAGTGGGAGTAGTTAAGACACTTTCATAATGCTGGTGTCTCAAGTGCACCCGCACACAGCGAGTTCTCCCTTTCTGTGGCTTGCTCTCCGGAGGTGTGCTGCTCTCATTTGCTTAGCCCAGAAGCTCTGTTATCTTTCTAAAATGGGTGTTGTACCTTTCCGCCCCTTTCCATTCACCAGCAAGGAAACTGAAGAGCCTGTTAGTGAGATAACAGGGCCAAGACTGTGTGCCCTGGAAGGCAAGCCAGAGAAGGCGATAGCAGGATGAAAGTGAGCTGGGACCAGAGGCTCCTAGAGTCCGTGTCTAGTGAGAGGACTGAGAAGCAGAGAGGACCGGCAGTGCTGTGGATGATAATAATAATAATATTGTTATTATTATTATTAATGATGATAATAATAATAAACAATAAAGGAGGAAGGGTGTACTGTCTGGTATGATCTAGTGTGTTCTAGTTTATGTAAACTGTCCCACAGGCCTCACTTGGAAGGTGTGTTTGAGTGGATGCCTGAAGGAAGAGAGAAACCTAGCACACTGGACAAGAATGGAGAGAGAGAGAGAGAGAGAGAGAGAGAGAGAGAGAGAGAGAGAATATGGCTGTACTTGGTTCAGTTTAAACTTATCACTGACTAACTAACAAATGAATGAGACTCAGACTATGGTTATTTTATTTGGCTTTGACAATTACTGGGGAGTAACCCCTAATCTACTTTCCTAACTGCTGGTCTGGATACTTCCCCAGCCGTGTACCCGAAATACTTGCTGCTTCTTTTGGCTGTGTACTGGTGGTCTATCTCTCATGGTGTTCTGCCCCACCCCCCCCCATCACCTTCTTGCCCTCATCCTTCTCTCTTCCCCTCTCCCCTCTCTCTAAAACCTCCACCCAGGTAACTCAAAACCCACCTACCTCTAATCGCTCCAGTAATTGGCTGTAGACATTTTTATTTAGCCATTTGTCATGGTTTGTATATGCTTGACTCAGAGAGTGGCACTGTTATGAGGTGTGGCCTTGTTGGAGTAGGTGTGTCACTGTGGGTGTGGGCTTAAGTCCCTCATTCTACCTGCCTAGAAACGTCAGTCTTCCTATAGCAGCCTTCAGATGAAGGTGTAGAATTCTTAGCTCTGCAGGTATCATGCCTGCCTACTTGTTGCTCTGCTCCCACCTTGATGATAATGGGCTGAACCTCTGAACCTCTAAGCCAGCCCCAATTAAATATTGTCCTTTATAAGACTTGCCTTGGTCATGGTATCTATTCACAGCAGTAAAACCCTAAGACAGAAGTTGGTACCAGAGACTGGGATATTGCTGTGATAGGCCTGACCATGCTTTTGTTTGGAAGAATGGATTTGGGGACTTTGGACTTGGAAAGCAGTAGAATGCTTTAAATGGGGCCATCCTAGTAGGAATATGGAACACTTTGTTGCTGAGAGTAATTTGAACTGTGCAGACCTGGCCCAAGAGGTTTCAGAGGAGAAGAATTTCAGTTATAAGAGACTGTTTTTGTGATATTTTAATGAAGAATGTGGCTGCTTTTTGCCCTTGTCTGAAGAGTCTACCTGAGGCTAAGATGAAGAGATTTGTATTAATTGCATTGACAAAAGAAGTCTCAAAAAAGCCCAACAGAGACTTTCTTGTCTGGTTAAGTCTCATGAAGATCATTTTGAACAAGTGTAGCAAGGTTAGAAAGGAAAAATATAAAATACATGGTTTCAGAGTACTAAAGGGGAACCAGGAAGTGAAATAGAGCTGAATCCTGTGTTCTAGGAGAGAGCAGATTAAGGGAGTGGAACTTTGGGGCAAGATCCTACCCAGCTAAATTTAGATCCAGATTTGGTAGTACACATCTTTAATCCCAGGAGATAAAGCCAAGCAGATTTCTGAATTCTAGGCCAGGCTGGGCCAGAGCAAGTTCTAGGTGAAGAAAAGCTTAAATCCAGGTGTGGTGGTACACACCCGCAAGCAGATCTCTGAGTTCAAGGTCAATCTACATATCCAGGACAGCCATGCTTAAGAGTTGGAAAACGGAAGTGTCATGTCCAGTTTTCTGAGGAACCGCCAGACTGATTTCCAAAGTGGTTGTACCATCTTACAGCCCCACCAGCAGTGGAGGAGTGTTCCTCTTTCTCCACATCCTCGCCAACACCTGCTGTCTCCTGAGTTTTTGACCTTAGCCATTCTGACTGGTGTAAGGTGAAATCTCAGAGTTGTTTTGATTTGCATTTCCCTAATGACTAATGATGTTGAGCACTTCTTAAGGTGCCTCTCGGCCATCCGAATTTCTTCAGGTAAAAATTCTTTGTTTAGATCTGTACCCCATTTTTTAATAGGGTTATTTGGTTCCCTGGGGTCTAACTTCTTGAGTTCTTTGTATATATTGGATATTAGCCCTCTATCAGATGTAGGGTTGGTGAATATCCTTTCCCAATTTGATGGTTGCTGTTTTGTCCTTTTAACAGTGTCCTTTGCCTTACAGAAACTTTGTAATTTTATGAGGTCCCATTTGTCAATTCTTGATCTTAGAGCATAAGCTATTGGTGATCTTTTCAGGAACTTTTCCCCTGTGCCCATGTCCTCAAGGGTCTTCCCCAGTTTCTTTTCTATTAGTTTCAGTGTGTCTGGTTTTACATGGAGGTCCTTGATCCACTTGGAGTGAAGTTTAGTACATGGAGATAAGAATGGATCAATTCTCATTCTTCTACATGCTGACCTCCAATTGAACCAGCACTATTTGTTGAAAAGGCTATCTTTTTTTCCATTGGATGTTTTCGGCTCCTTTGTCGAAGATCAAGTGACCATAGGTGTGTGGATTCATTTCTAGATCTTCAATTCTATTCCATTGGTCCACTTGTCTGTCACTGTGCTAATACCATGCAGTTTTTAACACTATTGCTCTGTAGTATTGCTTGAAGTCAGGGATACTGATTCCCCCAGAATTTATTTTGTTGTTGAGAATAGTTTTAGCTATCCTGGGTTTTTTGTTATTCCAGATGAATTTGAGAATTGCTTTTTCCAACTCTGTGAAGAACTGAGTTGGGATTTTGATGGGGATTGCGTTGAATCTGTACATCGCTTTTGGCAAGATGGCCATTTTAACTATATTAATCCTGCCAATCCACGAGCATGGCAGATTTTTCCATTTTCTGAGGTCTTCTTCGATTTCTTTCTTCAGAGACCTGAAGTTCTTGTCATATAAATCTTTCATTTGTTTAGTTAGAGTCACACCAAGATACTTTATATTGGTTGTGGCTAATTTGAAGGGTGTCATTTCCCTAACTTCTTTCTCAGCCTGCTTATCCTTTGAGTATAGGAAGGCAACTTATTTGCTTGAGTTGATTTTATAACCAGCCACTTTGCTGAAGTTGGTTATCAGCTGTAGGAGTTCTCTGGTGGAGGTTTTCGGGTCACTTAAGTAGACTATACCTCTCCTGGGCATATACCCAAAGGATTCCCTGGCATGCAATAAAGACACATGCTCCATTATGTTCATAGCAGCCATATTTATAATAGCCAGAAGCTGGAAAGAACCCAGATGTCCCTCAAAGGAGGAATGGATACAGAAAATGTGGTATATTTACACAATGGAATACTAGTCAGCAATTAGAAACAATGAATTCACAAAATTTTTAGGCAAATGGTTTGATCTGGAAAATATCATTCTAAGTGAGGTAACCCAATCACAAAAGAATACACATGGAATGTAATCTCTGATAAGTGGATATTAATTAGCCCAGAAGCTCCGAATACCCAAGGCACAAATCACATAACAAATGACTTCCATGAAGAAGTATGGAGAGGGTCCTGATCCTGGAAAGGATTGATTTAGCATTGTAGGGGAATATAAGGACAGAGAAAAAGGAGGAAGGTGATTGGAGAATGGATGGAGAGAAGAAGGTTTATGGGACATATGGGGAGGGGGGATCTGGGAAAGGGGAAATCATTTGGAATGTAAACAAAGAATATAGAAAATAAAAATATTTTTAAAAAAAAAAGAGTTGGAAAACGAAATCTCTTGACAGTATGATAGAACTAGGGGATCATGTTCTAGCTCCTGCAATCAGCAGAACTCGGCAGCTTCAGCCGTGAGGCTCTCTGACTTTAGAGTGAAAAATAGAAAGGACTACTGGAACAATTGATGCTGGTTAGCTGGAGCTAAGAAGAGTCCAGCATCACTGAGGTGAAATCTTCTGGGAAGTGTTTTCTGTGAGCACAAAGGAGCTATGTTCCAGAGATAGCCCAGGTTGTACCTCATGCTGAAACTGTACTTGGTAATGTGTAAAAGTTACCCAGGTGGTACTGGTTCTGAAGGCATGAAGGGGTCAGTTCAGGCTCCGCATTGTGAGAGGCCATTGGTGAAGATGCAGCCTCAGTTGTAGTTGATGGCCCAGGACTGAAGGGTTCATGCAAAGGATTTGAGGCCTGGCACCCTGAAGAGAGCCTATGAGAGGCTATTGGTGAAGAGTAGTTTCTATGGAAGACCCCAGTGTATTGGAGATGCTAGTACTATGGGATGATCACCAAGAACAGCAGCAGCAGTGGAGTGGATCAACTTAAGCTCAGAGTGCTACAGAAGGCAGAGCTGGAGAAGTGATGCCAGCCCTTGAGAGGAGCCCAGAAGATCATGTGTGGATCCCAGACATTGAAACAAGAAGCTGTAACATGGAGGTTGCCTTGGAGACTCCAAGATGTTCCAGATGCCAAAGCCATGGACTATCTGCTGAGGAAAGCTGCTAATAGGGGGTGGAAATAGCCCAGGAGAAAGAAGTTTGTTGCAGTCAACAAAGATGAAAAAGGAGACCTGAAGACCACTTTGACACCAGACATGGAAATGCAGTGTTTGGAGTTTGCCCAGTTGTTTTCCTGTCTTGATTTGGGGATTACTGTTAGGTGATTGGATGGATCTCAGAAGAGACTTTGAACTTTGGACTTTTAACATTTTTGAGACTGTTATAGACTATGGGGACTTTAGAAGTTGGACTAAATGTATTTTTTATTATGCTATGGCTAGGTATGGCCCCCATAGACTCATGTGTTTGAACAAGCCTATGGGGGCCAGGGAGTGAAATGCGATGGTTTGTATATGCTTGGTCCAGGCAGTGGCACTATTAGGAGGTGTGGCCTTGTTGGAGTATGTGTGTCACTGTGGGCGTGGGCTTAAGACCCTCATTCTAGCTGCCTAGAAGTCAGTCTTCTACTAACAGCCTTCAGATGAAGATGTAGAACTCTCAGCTCTTCCTGCACCATGCCTGCCTAGATGCTGCCCTGATCTCACCTCAATGATGATGATCTGAACCATTGAACCTATAAGCCAGTCCAAAAATGTTGTCCTTTACAAGACTTGCTTTGGTCATGGTATCTGTTCACAGCAGTAAAACCTTAACTAAGACACCAATAGTTTCAAATTAAGGAACAAAATTTGCACAACAAAAGCTATTAACCATGAGATTTCACTAGGATTATAATACACAGCAACAGACCAAGCCTCAAGAAAAGGTAATGGCAAAGATCATTGTTTGTCACATCCCAGAAGGAACTGCTAGGCTAGAGTAGTGCCAGTGATGGGAACTGCAGCCAGAGATGGGGTCAGAGAGCTAGAGAGAGGCTGGCTCAGGCTGGACCTCTTCAGCCACTGTAAGGACATTGGCTCTTAGGAGTGAGCTTAGCTGTGAGGCTTTGAACAGAGGAGGAAAGATGACTCTGCTGTTGGCCTGAGCAGGAAGACCTCTTTGGCTAGTAGGAAAGCCCAGGTGGGAAATAGAGCCAATTCTGGCTTTCAACACTGGCGGTAGCAGTGGAGGGTTTGAGATGAGGTTAGACTGGACATACATGTTGAAGTAGAATCTCCAGTATTGTTGAAGTGTTGGATATATAGCATGTGAAGGAATAGAAGGCTAATGTATCTCTTAGCTTTCTAGTAACAGGGAGAATAGAACTTTGATCTACTAGGGTATTTATAAGACTATGGAAGGGAGGCCAGGTATAGTGAGTGGCACATTCCTTTAATCCCCACACTCAGGAGGCGGAGGCAGGCTGATCTCTGTGAATTTGAGGATAGCCTGGTCTCCATAGTAATTTCCAGGCCAGCCAGTGCTACCTTGTAGTAAGACCTTCCCCCATAAGCCCCCACCCTCACACACACACACACACACACACACACACACACACACACAAAGATTATGAAAGGAATGAAAGGTATTTAAGAGAAATGGCATGAAGACTGGGGATTTGAAATGCCTGTTAGTTCATGAAGATAGATAAAACTGTCAGTTTTTAGATATAAATATAAATATGAAGTTCAGAGAAGAGGCCTGCATGTATAGCAACTGTCAGCTGTAGTGGGATTTGACATTTCAGGGCTAGGTTAGATATCTGTGGAGAGTGGTAGAGATTGAGAAAAGGCCGAACCTGGAACACCCCAGGATTCAGAAGTTAGGGAAAAAGGAATGAACCCACAAGTGAGGACAGAATTGAGCCTTAGATTTAGAACATGAAGCTCTTCTGTGCCATTTGAAAGAATGGCCTCACTGGAATACTATGGTGAGGTAAGAATGACGTGGGAGAGAAACATTGGAGACAGTGAAGGTAGGCATTGCTTCCAGAAGTCATACCATAAAGGAAAAAGAGGATTTGAATAAGAGCTAGAGGGAATGTAGCCACTAAGAATTTTCTTCTTTTACATAAAAGAACTTAAAGTATATATTAGTGATACAGTAGCCTATGGATACATGAGGAAGAGGAAAATAGATGCTGGAAGAAAGAGGAATTGATGTGCTTTAGTATTACTATGATGACATGCATTCTTTACAACATAGACTAGGTGGCCTTAGGAGCCTTGACAACTAATACTTACTAGTAACAGAAGACAAGATGTTTATCAAATTGATGCAGTGATAGGTGGTGGTAGCTCATGGGATTTATTCTGCCTATGTCTCAGAAAATCAGAAACAAAATTATTCCTTGATGAATGAGATCAGGGATTGGAGAAATAATAACTTACAGAATGCTTTCTAGGGATCTTCAGAAGATATTGATTAGAAGTTGGTGGTTGGATCGTTTCAGCATTGAAGGCCTACTTTGAATGGTTGATTATTAATTTGATGTGAGATGAGACTGTGTAGTTACATGATCACTGCTGTGTTCTATTGGACATGCTAGTTAGGCCATAGCAGAAATGTACTTTTATGCATATGTACACTGTGTGTGTGTGTGTGTGTGTGTGTGTGTTTCACTAGGAAAATAGCACCAAAAAAAGTCTATGCTGAGGACAAAGGATTGAGAGTGGAGTGAAAAGGGATATAAGCTGGGCCAAGAGCAAAAGAAGGAGTCCTTAGGTAAATAAGAAACATTAGTAACTTCCTAACTTTCGTACTTTTTCTTATTTTTTTAGGTTTATTTTTATTATTTTATGTATCTTTGTAGGTAAACCCATTTGTGTGCCTGGTGCCTGGGGAGGTGGTGAGGCCCCTGTGGGTACTGGGAGTCTTGGTGCCTGGGGAGGTGGTGAGGCCCCTGTGGGTACTGGGAGTCTTGGTGCCTGGGGAGGTGGTGAGGCCCCCTGTGGGTACTGGGAGTCTTTCATAGGAAGAAGTGCCCTTGCCACTGATCCAGCTCTTCAGCCCCATTTACTATCCTTTGTAAGATAAAACTTTTCTTGTCTTGGTTGTTAGTGTGTGAGAGGGAATATGTGGGAAAGAGAGGTCATGATGGAAAATCCAGATGCTTGTAATTCAGATTGTCACGATGCGATTTTGTAAAAGTGCAGGCAGAATGTAACCGAGAATGTAACAAGTAGATAGCTGTCTAAGGCTTTCTATTGCTGTGATGGAACACCACGACCAAAAGCAATCTGGGGAGGGAGGAAAGGGTTTATTTAGTTTACATTCTACAAACCTATTATGGAAACTCAAGGCAGGAAATCAAAATGACAGGAACTTAGAGGCAGGGGATGATGCAGAGTCCATGGAGGGTTGCTCCTTACTGGCTTGAAAGTCATGGGCCTCAATCCTGCCTTCCCGCGTGTTGCTGCCTGCAGCTACTGCGAACTGGTTCCTGGAAGAGAAGCTGAAGGATGGATGGAGAAGCAGCGAACAAGGGCCAGGGTGACATTTGCAGGTCGAGGCTGAAACTTTAATAAATGTTAGTCAGTATAGAGCTTGGGAAAACCCCTCTCCCCAGACTCCGGGCTGAGTTCCGGAGAAGTCATCTGGCAGCTGGGTAGGTCACCTGCTTAATTCGGGAATTAGTAGACCTGGAGGAACAAAGAAATTCACCTTCCTTCTGAGCTCTCCCCCCTAGGTAGAACAGGAACCTGAACAGCACAGGAATCCCTGCTCAACAAAGGCTGGGAGAGGAAGTTCACCTTGATCAATTCAAGTTCCTACCATGTGACATGACACCCTGTTATGACTGTACATTGGTGTGGTCATCTGTATTCTGTGATGTTAAATGTTGAAGGTCTGTAATTTGCTTTTTTGACGTTTGCAGAGGCTTACAATTAGATTTTCTTGAGTCTCAAAGAGACATTTAAAAGCATTGAAACTGTGGAAGACTCTGGGTGTTTCAGAAGTTGGACTAAATGTGTTTTGCATTATGCTATTGCTGTGAGACTGGGTGCCAGGGAGTGGAATGTGGAGGCTTGAGTCGGAGTGCCCCTCCCTGCCCGTAGGCTCAGGTATCTGAGCACTTGGTTATTGGTGGTGGAGCCTTGGAGAGGTTTTGGAGAGCCTTGGTGGAGGAAGTATGTCAGTGGGACGAGCGTTGAGGGTTTAAGGCTTTGTTCCACTTGCAGTCTGCCCTCTGCTTCATGCCTGTTGTATAAATATGTGGTCTCTCAGCATCCTGCTGCAGGCTGCTGCTACTCTGCTCCTGCCAACTCGTATTCAAACCGTAAACCAGACCAGTCCTTCCTTCTGCAAGCTGCCTTGGTTGTGGTGTTTTATCACAGCAGCAGAAGTAACTAATGGAGCCTGATGGGAAAATTCAGGAACTGATTTTCACTAAAGCAAAACAACAAAAAAAAAAGATGAGACATGGATCTTAGACACCGAATGACTGGGCACAGCAGTGGCCCTTATGACGACTTCAGCTGACTCTGGAGAGGAGCAGTGCAAAGGCTCTCGGAGAGGCCATCATTTTTCCTAAGTTGAAGACTTGGTTATTGTAGTTGTTTGTGTTCTAGTGCTAATTATGTTCCCCCCAAAAACCGGAATGCACCGGAATGTCTGCGCTTAGCTTCTGGGAACCTGCTCCCAGTTGGTTCTGATTGGAAAATGAAGATGCCAGCAGCCAATGGCTGGGCAGGGCAGACAGAGGCGGGACTTTAGGATTCCGGGGCTTGGGACCAGGAGAAGAAGGAGAGATCCGCCATGTCTGAGAAGAGTGCAGGACAGAGAGACATGGCCACATGTGAAGGAGCTGGGAGAGCGAGGCCCAGGACGTGACCCAGCTTGGCAGCCCTGTGGGTCCAGAGCAGCCTAGATAGGACAGAGAATTAGTAAGTAATAACTCGGGATTAACTACGTGGAGGTGAGGTAGTGGCCCAGCTTAAGGCATATTCAAGTATAAAGGCTGTGTGTGCGCCTTGTATTTGGGAATATAAAGCACTGAGGCGGGTGCCGAACCTACCATTGGGACTTACTTATGAAATATTTAATACAACACGTTATGAATTTAGACTTTGCAGTGTAGCCCAATTGGTAGGATTCCCACCCACCAGGTCAGCCACCTTGGCGCTCACCCCCAGCACCCCCTAAACCAGAATAGTGGTGCACAGACCTGTAATCCCAACCACTGCGGGGATGAACGAAAGGCTTAAGAGTTCAAGTCTGTCCTGTCTCATTTGGCTCCTGGTCTACATGGATTCCATGAAACTGTCTCAACACGACAGGATAGTTATAAACTGGTGCATTCTTAGGCTAGTGACATGGCTCAGCAAGCAAGGGCACTTACTGCCATGCTTGATAACTTGACTTTAGTCCCTGGGACACACATGGTGATAACTCCTGCTAATTGTCCTCTGACACTCACAATTGCTCACACACACAAAATAAATGTCAAAAAATTTTTAAAGAAAAATCAAAGAGGCCAGCAAAAAGAGTTCTTTGGTACAGTACTAAAGAGAAAGAAGCCCTAGAGAAAGAAATTTCTTGATGTACGAGAGGAATTTTGTCTGGAAAAAAATTTTTGAAAGGCTGGACAAAACAAAACAAAAACACTAAAAGAGAAGGCAGGAAAAAACACTTCTAAAGCCCGGATATGGCTTATACCTGTGACAACCAGAATGGAAGAATCTTTGGTAAATATACCCCGTATGTATTTAAGAAGGTAGAAGAAAGCTTTACTGTCTTAAGAGAAATATAGAATTATTAAAAGGCCAATATTAAACTCCTAGAGTTGAAAAGTTTAATTAGTATCTAATTTTTAATTAAAAATTAGATTTTTAAAAAAATCTAGTACTGGGGCTCAGTGACTTATAAGATTTTTTTTTAATTTTATATTTTTATTTATTTCTTTATTTTTTACTTATTCCCATTCCATCTTGCTCTCCACCCCCTCATAATCCTTCCCCTTCTCTGAGTGAGTGGGGGCTCCCTGGGTATCACCCTACCATAACACATCAAGTCTCTGGGAGGCTAGGCACATCTTCTCCCACTGAGGCCAGACAATTGAAACCTAATTGAAGAACACATCTTACATACAGACAGACGTTCCAGTTGTTCAGGACCCACGTGACGATCAAGTTGCACACCTATTACATATGTATGGGGAGGCCTAAGTCCAGCCTATGTATGTTCATTCTTTGGTTGGTCGTTCAGTCTCTTGAGAGCCCCAAGGGTTCTGCTGGTCTTCCCGTGGAATTCCTATCCCCTTCGGAACCCCAAGACTTCCCCAACTCTTCCTTAATAGTCCCTAAACTCCATCCACTCTTTAGCTGTGTCTGTGTCTATCTGAGTCGGCTTCTGGGTAGAGCCTCTCAGAGGACAGCCATGCTAGACTCCTGTCTGCAAGCATAACAGACTATTATTAATAGTGTTATAAATTGGTGTTTGCCCATTGGATGGGTGAGACCATTTAAAATGTCCTAATATACAAGTGGTTGGAATCTCAGGAGAAGATGGGAAGATAAAGTATAGATTAAATGTGGTGATAGAAAAAAATGTTTTGAAGAAATAATGGAAGAAAACTTTTCAAGCTTGATCTCTCCTGCATATCTGGGAATCTCAACAGAAGCAACATGAATAAAACTACATCAAAACATAATCATATCAACATCAAAGCATATAATCATATTGCTCGGGGCCAGTGATACAGAGAATTTTAAAATGCCCGAGAGAAGGGGGACTGGAATGCTTTGAGACAGAAGCACAGCGTGCTTAGGAAGTGGCAGTGGAAGCAGCATCTAAGTGGGGCCTCACTGTAGGAAGACAAGGTGGAGAGATGCTTGGAGGAGGACTTAAGGTCGGGTCCCAGTGATTGTGTGGGCCCTCCAGAAGGCACAGTGGGAGACTATCAGAGTTAGAGATTTCAGAGACGTTGGATTAAAGGATAAATAGATACACATAGTGGGATAAGGATGATCTGTGGATTTTAGACCTTTTTGTCACAGCTGTAAGCAGGATAAGCAGGCACAGTGTCATTATCCTGATAGTATCTGTGGTTGACTGGTGATGGGAGAAGAGAGGCTTGGCAGCAAGCAGGCTTGCCTTCCCTTCACCGAAGGAAAGGGAGGCCGGCGACAAGCACACTCTCACCCATGAACTTTGACCCTGCAGCTCGGTTCTTGAGTTAATTTCATCTGGATTCTTTCTTTCTATTTTATTAAATACTTGTACTTTTCTTTCTTTATATATGTTTTTAAGATTTATTTATTTATTTTTAATGTATGTGAGTACACTGTAGCTGTCTTCAGACACACCAGAAGAGGGCATCAGATCCCATTACTGATGGTTGTGAGCCACTATGTGGTTGCTGGGAATTGAACTCAGGACCTCTGGAAGAGCAGTCAGTGCTCTTAACCACGGAATCATCTCTCCAGCCTACTTGTACTTTTCTTTAGTGTAATTATGGACATTTTAAAATTTACTTATAAAAAGATTTATTTTGTCTTTCCTTTTACGTGTGTGGGTATTTTGTCTCTATACGAAATACAGACAATATTTTGTATTTCGTATACAGACAAAATATTGTTTGCTTGTAGGAATGTGTTCTATCATACTCTTCATTACATGTTTTTTTTTTCCCTTCACATACTGTGATTGCCTGAGGACCATTCATATGTAAGTTTTCTTTCTTCTCTTTAAGTGTGTTTCATTGGGTCCTTTATTATACATCTCCCCCCTGAAATGACTTGATATATCCTCTCTAATTAAATGGAATTAGAGAGTCCTGCCTTGTTGACGTACTCTCTATGACAGGAAGTATTCCATTCAAGACTGAGAGTCTAAGTGGAATAGATTAAGTAATACTTGGCAACAATTAAACAAAAAGCCTACTACTAGTTTCTCTGTATCACCATGCTAGCCACCCAAAATTGCTTTAATGGTGAGCTTTTCAGAAGCTCCTCATCCTTACACTTATATAAGCTATTATAGCAACATATATTTGATTAAAAGCACCCTGCATAGAAGAGTCCTGGGCAGCAGTAATGGGTTACGTGGACCACACGGCACAGTCAGTGCCCCACAACTTCTTGATTGCCTCTACAATTGCAAGCAGAATCCTTAGGAGGAAGATAAACCTTGTGCACAATATAAAATATAAAGCTCTGTCTGGTGTCTCATTGGGTGCCCAGAATAGCTGAAAACAGGTCCCGTCCTGCAGTTTTAGCGTATTTATGGCCATGTGTGTATTTTTCATTAATTACACTATATCCTGTGGCTAAACTGCCATTTCCAAGCCTGTGTTCTGCTAGTAGAAGCAGTAATGAGCAGTATGTATGCATTACTTGTTACCGGGAAGCACAATTCTCTGTGGCATTCCTTCTGCCAAATTGCATTAATCATATTCAGATTATATAAGAATATTATAAAGTTTGCCCCATTCATATCACAAAGTATTCTCAGTGTGGCGTTTATGTGCCTGATCTGGATCTTAAATTTATTTCCCTGTGATGTTTGTTCTGCATAATCATCGTTTTGTTGACTTTCAGTTTCCTTCAAGCAGAGAAGAAATTTGAAATCCAAATATGTAACTGTCTACCCGCTAATAAATTTTTTTTTTCTGAAAAGGAAAACATTTCATTAATTGTTAATTCTTTTTTCTCTGTAGCATGGTTTCAAATGTTGAATTTGGCTGGGCGGTGGTGGCGCACTCCTGTAATCCCAGCACTCTGGTAGGCAGAGGCAGGTGGATTTCTGAGGTCAAGGCCAGCCTGGTCTACAGAGTGAGTTCCAGGACAGCCCAGGGCTATACAGAAAAACCCTGTCTCCAAACCCCCCCCCCAAAAAAAATGAATTTGGGAGTATTTGAAAGAATGGGGGGGTACCTGTACTGTTACTTGTATGAGTCATCTGAGTGATGTGACTGCTACAAACACAAGGTAATAGTAGTTCAGTACAGACAAAAAGAACAGCATTCCAAACATGGGCAGATGCAGCATCATTATACGGTTCATTATATATTCACAGTGTAAGTCTTACTTGCCATCATGTGTATTTCTAGTTACTATGCCTTCTCTTTCAATCTGCAGCTGGGACAAATACTATGCTCAAAAGCATCTTAGGGGAGAAAGGATTTATTTGGCTCATAATTCCAGGTGACAGTTTGTTCATTGTTAAAGGGAAGCCAGGACAGGAACTTGAAGCAGGACCTTGGAAGGAAGGCTGCTTACAGGGTCACTCTGACTCCTGTTTCCTTGTGCAGTCCAGGACCAGGGAAAGGTTGCTGGACCCTCCTCCATCAATTAACCATCAAGACCATGCCCTCCGTCCACCAAATCTGATCCGGACAGTCCCCTGTCTCCCTGACATTTCATACCTTGTTTTTATATTCTCTTGCCCTTTTATATGCCTGGTCATTGGCACACATTTGATAATAACTGGTCATATTAAGAATACAGAGGAAAAACTACCTGGTGCACAGTATTCCCTAAAGTCTTGAGGCATGATTTAAATGAAAACAAAATAAAGCTTTTTTTTAAAGATTTATTTATTTATTATATGTAAGGACGCTGTAGCTGTCTTCAGACACACCAGAAGAAGGCATCAGATCTCTTTATGGATGGTTGGAGCTACCATGTGGGTGCTGGGATTTGAACTCAGGACCTTTGGAAGAGCAGTCAGTGGTCTTACCCACTGAGCCATCTCTCCAGCCCCTAAAGCATTTTTTTTTTTTAAACTTGTCAGGAATGGTAACACACATCTTTAATTCCAGCACCCATGAGGCAGAGGCAGGTGGATTTTTGTGAGTTCAAGGTTAACTTGGTAGACACAGCAAATTCTTGGCCAGCCAGAGCCCTAAAATGTCTCCATTTTTTTCTGATTGTCATGATGGTGATCTGTGTATGTATTCTTGTATGTATGATGGGGGTGACTCTTCCTGTGGGGGGACACAAATTAATACTAGTAACCCCAGATGGGCACCAAAGTCAGACCAAAGTATTATTTCACCAAAGTTCAACTTGGTGAACAGTGAACTTACTAAATTTTCTTACAGGGCAGACAAAGGTTTAATGACAGATCACAGAGACACCCAGACAAATGCATCACCCCCATCGTTGGGGAGCCTCATGGAGTCCTGTTTTAATAACTTTCTACTATAGCCTAGCATCACCCAAAGTGACTTGCACTCAGCTGGGGGAGGTAATTGGGGGAGTTGGAATTCCGGGCAGGGTTTCCTGACACTAGGGCTTGTCAGTAGCTCCATTAATGTAGCGGTAGTTTGTTAAACCTCTGTGCCCACCTGTCCAAGAGCTATCTGGATCCTCAAATGAAGGACACACACACACACACACATACACACACACACACACACACACACACACACACACACACTCACACCCGTGTGCACCAGTTAATTTTAAATATGTCTTGACTAGTTCAAAGGCTGAGCAGTTCTAATCCTCCACCCGGCTAGCATACATTTCCCTCCAATACTCCTATGTTTTGTCTTTGCTGCCCTATTACCTTCTGGGAGCCCCTCCCAGAAGGCCGCTTTCCCATTCCATCAACATTTTGAATACATTTTCTTCTGCAGCTCTAAATCTGATCTGTCTCCTGAGACATCACGATCCTTCCTCTTTCCACTCCTTCCTCTTCCCTATTTCATGCCTGCCCAAATCCCTAGGTCCTGCCTCAGTCTACCTACCCAGCCATTGGCTGTACAGCAATTCTTGATTGCCAGTCAAATCCAGCTGTGGGTGGAGACCCTCAGCATCTGGGAACGTGGCCTTTGGGAGCTCAATGGATTGAGACAGCATTAGAACCAACCCCTAACAACCAGGACCAAAGACTGCTTCTGTATAGTGGTCTGCTCTAGTTGCCATGGCTACAGGACACCTTCCCTGGGTCTTTGTAGTCATTCCAGTTTTCTGCTCAGGTAAAAACCATCAGTTTCCAGTGTACAGGCTGTTTTGTCCCTTCTCATGTTAGGGAAAAGCTGTTGTGTGAGAATGTAATGTAAGAATAATTACACAAAATGAATCCCAGTTAACACTGGGCTCCCATAAAGAAAACAGAACTCATCTGGATGCTTTCTTCATCTTAGGTCTGCGGGTCACTGTGCTTCTGACGTCATTTCTTATGGTTTTGGGAACTGGTCTAAGATGCATCCCTGTATCAGATTTAACCCTTAGAAAAAGGTAAGTCCTAAAAGACATTTCTGCACATTTTAATCTTTGACTGCAAGTGTGTTATTTATGCTTGACTCTAAGGCTCTGATAATGTGGTCTATAGAGAACCACAGGTGTGAAAGCCTTCATTCTTTACTGTGTCTCCACAGTAAACTTAGTTGGTTAACTTAGATTCTTTTCATATGAAAGATGCTGGACTAGTTGTGGAAACAAAACAAATAAAAACAAGTGAATCTTCTTATTACCCAGGAGCTATAAAAACCATGCGAAATGCACAAATAAGTATAACAGGTCACACACGCGTATTACATAATAGAAGGACAGGAGAGATGGCTTAGCGGTTAAGAGCACTTGTCGCTCTTGCAGAGGACCTGGGCTCAGTTCCTAGCTCTACAGGGCAGCTAGCAACCATCAGTATACCCCAGTTCCAGGGACTCCAACAAGTATGCACATATGTATGTGCAGGCAGTACATTCATACACTCTAAGTAAAACAGGTAAATCTAAAAAAAAATGTTTTTAAAAATAGAGGTAAAGGTATAGAGGAGATATAAAATTACTCCTTGGAACAGAGTAGTTTTGGTTGTGCAGAGATATCCACAGGTGTAAATGGCAGATGAGGGGAGGGCGCCCCTGGCAGGGAGACCATGGTGGCTAGAATCGAGTGAGTGAGTGGCTTTTTGGAAAAACCTAAAGTCAAGTAATGATCGGCGCTGTGGAAGTGTGGGGCTGGATCCTCTAAGATCATTGAGCTCCTGTATAGACTTCAGGGCTTTTTCTGAGCTAGGAAACCACTGGAGGTTTTAAGCTGTGCAGTGTCCTGGTTTACAGGCTGCTGTTCTGCCTGTAGGGAAGCTGGAGGTCACAGGCAAAATAAGGAAGCCACTGGGAAACTAGTCAACAAACCAGGGAAGATGGCCGCTGGGCCTTGTGGTAGCAATGATTACATGAAAAAGTGTCGAAACTCTGTACTTTGGAGAACTTGCTGCTGGAAATGCAGATGTGGGGAGGAAAGGGATCCAGGGAACTCCTGGCTGCAAGGGGTTCTGGGAAGGATGGCCTGTGTGAGCGCAAATGTGAGGAGAGGTCAGAGGTCATGTGTGGCTGAGGCAGAGCCACTGCCTATGGTTCTATTACAGATAGATGTATGAGGCAAGGTGGGTGGCTTTCATTTAGAACAGAACTTAACAGTTTAAAAATAAATGTTCATTTTTTGATTTTCAAAATATATTCTCTTTTCGGGAAACTTAAGTTGCAAATGTTTTGTATTGTAAAAGAAAGCCAGAAAAAGACACACAGGCTCCGTGGAAGGCTGTCTGTCGGCTTTCGTCCTCTCGAGTTGGGTCTTTATTATGTTTGATGTGGCCTAAATTTTTTAAACAGTGCAGATTTGTTTGTTTTTAAGCATCATGGAACTGAAATACAATGTCAGTATAATGTGCTCAAGGCACTCTGACCATGTCACTCAGCTGTGGGTTCAGTTCTGCTCTGGACCACCTGTGCTCTTATGTCCCAGCGCTACATCCTTCTTCAGCCCCCCACTTGTGATTCTAGAAATGAAGAGTTGGGACTGTGTTCTGGCAGAGAAAGTGAAACAGAGGAGAATGAGAAATGGAGTTAACAAGGAAATGTGAATAAAGAAAGTGTGGACAGGAAGGAGAAACAGCTCAGAGATAGCGAGCCTTTCCTAAGGAGATGGTATAAATTTAATTTTCAATCTTGTGTTCCTCTGTAAAGAATAGATTCCCCAGACTAAGATACTCTGTGTCCTACAGTAATTCCAAGTAGCATTTATAGTACAGCTGTCAAAATGAAAATACTATAATTAGAACCTATATTTTTATCTGGTAAATGTGCTAGATTGCTACTTTTTCAGTTTATATGACATTGTGGAAGTAATAAAGACCTACTAAATTCATTTAAATGTCACTGTGACGGTTTGCATATGCTCCTGTTGCATTCCTCCTTGTTGGAGGAAGTGTGTCACTGTGGGGATGGGCTTGGAGATCTTCCTCCTAGATGCCTGAGGATGCCCAATCTGTTCCTGGCTTCCTTGGGATGAAGATGTAGAACCCTCAGCTCCTCCTGCACCACACCTGCCTGGATGCTGCCATGCTTCTGCCTTGATGACAATGGACTGAACGTCTGAACCTGTAAACCAGCTCATAAGACTTGCCTTGGTCATTGTGTCTGTTCACAGCAGTAAAACCCTAAGTAAGACAATCACTGAAACAAGAATTTGACAGCCTACATCTTGTGGGCTCACCTCACGTGGAGCTTTAGAGTTCTCACACAGCCTGTTGGAATGGTACCCTCCATCCTGACTTCCTAAATCTTGAGTCCTGTGACTCTCAGGATGCGTGAATAGCAGCTTCCTGAGGAGTGCTTTCTAATGAGTTCCACCTTTGGATGATATGGGTATATTATTGATAAATATGCCAACCAATGTATTAATTAATATATTATAATATAGCATTTTATCTGAAGGTCCTGATGAAAAGTCAGGAAAAGATATTTTGCTACTTTTTCTTGACAGCCTCACAGATAAGGTGGGAGGCACAAATAATGAATCATAACACATGTCTCCTAAGACCCAGTCTAATAGCAACCAGAAGAAACTATAAATGTTCTGTAGCAGCAAACATCACTACATTGTAGTGTGCAGAGCTGTGTGGCCCGCTCCACAGACAAGCTAGACTTCCTTCAGGTCAAGTCACAGCAAGTGATTCTGTCCTTAGTCAAGCATCCATAACACGTGCTGTGTGTGTTAGCTTTCCATTCAGAGTCACTTGTCAGTGCAAACATTGAGTAGCTTTACTGGCGTGTCAGACAGCTGAAGGGTGTGGTTCTGATAAACATAGGTTTCTCTAGAAAGTCTTCATAAATGCCTCGCATCTGGCCAACGTCTCTTTTGAATGGCTGCAGGAGAAAAGGCCATTTGCTCCAAGGCTTTTAGAAGCTAAAAAAAAAATCAATGAGAAGAAGCCTAGATCCTTGCCTTCCTGCTTTAATAAATTCATGTTGTATCAAAGGCCTAAACATATAAAAACAAGCCATAACAATATTAGGAAAATGGTTGTTTTAAAGAAGCCGAGAGAGGAGGAGGCCTGACAACTAAGACACAAACCCCAAAAGCCACATTAAAATGTGGTCAAATGTCTTCATGGTTAGCCACACTGTAAAACAAAGTCAAAAGACAAGTTAAAAAGTAGGCATAAGACAAATGAGGCATTTCTTGAGTTGGAAGTAATTATGTCGTCGGTAAAGAAGTAGCAATCCAGAAGGGAATGGGGATGACAAGCAATAATAGAAATTAAAATGCATGTGACAGAACTGAGGGACAGAAGCCAGCCTTCTGTCATGGTTAAATAAACAGAAGCTAAGACAGTGATTAGATGTGTAGCTGGCATCGCTGGTGTTGGTACAGTTTGGGATGTCCTATTAGCACAGCATTGGGGCAATATATCTGGTTTAAAGTGTACGTGTTCTTTACTCTGTATTTATAGAAAATTAGCCTACTTGTAAAGCTGTACCAGGTGGCAGGCACACCCATGTGTGTGCAGCTTTGCCTGTGATAGAGGAAGTCCAGGCTCACCCAGCAGCCAGCCACGGAGGCCTATGCAGTAGATTGTGGGATTGTTTGTGGCTAGGAAAAGGTAACAGTTTTGCAGGTGCTGATGTGGACTGTCTCGAAAATGTGCTTCTGAGCAAAGAAGTGTGGTTTAGAACAGTATGTTTAGTGTGCTTCTACTACTAGAAAACAGAGGCAAAGGTATATATGGCAGCTTTAACACGAACTCTTTGTAGAAGCCATTGCTGCCGGTTCTCTCTGCGGAAGAAGCCAATGGACTTGGGATGTTCTACCACATATGTATATGTTTGTCCTAGTTAGGGTTTTACGGCTGTGAACAGACACCATGATCAAGGTGAGTCGTATAAATGACATTTAACAGGGGCTGGCTTACAGGTTCAGAGGTTCAGTCTATTATCATCAAGCATGGCAGCATCCAGGCAGACATGGTGCAGAAGGAGCTGAGGGTTCTCCAGGTCCATCCCCACAGTGACTCACTTCCTCCAACAACGCCACACCTTCTAATAGTGCCACTCCCTGGGATAAGCTTACACAAACCATCACAATGTCTTAGGTTGCTTTCTGTTGCTGTGATAAACACTGTGACCAAAAGCAACTTGGGGAGGAAAGATATATTCCATTTTACAGCGTATAGCCCATCACTGAGGAAAGTCAGGGCAAAAACTCAAAGCAGGAATCTGCAGGCAGGAACTGACGCAGAGGCCTGGAGGAATGCATCTCCCCATGGTTGGCTTAGCCTGCTTTCTTATGAAACCCAGGACCATCTGCCCAGGCACCAACCCCAGTGGGCTGTCACCTCCCACATCTGTCACTAGTCAAGAAAATTCCGCACAGGCAATTTATAGGCAATCTGACAGAGGCATTTTATCAACTGAGGTTCCTCTTCCAAAACGACTCTAGCTTGTGTCAAGCTGACAAAAATAAGACAAAACAAAACACCAGGGCTGTATGCAGGGTTGTACGCAGGGCTGAATGTATGACCTTTTCAATTAAGAGAAATTAAAGTGCTTACGAAATGTTGATGAGAAAACAGCTCTTACTTCAAAGAAGGCAAGAGATAACTTATTCCGGGGCTGATACGAATGACCATGGTGGGGGCCATAGATTCAGGTTATCCCAATCTCAGTGAAAGAGACTGTAAGTAAATCAAGACACTTTTCAAATGCATCAGTGTGAACATCACATAGGAAGCTCACGGACATCTCACTGCCGGCCTCAGATGCAGCACAACAGCATCTTAGCCCTTTGCTTGGTGGGAGCTAGAAGTCTGTCCATCCCAAGGATTTACATGATGGCTACAAAGATGTTAGGTCACATACAAAAGAGGGCGTCAGTGGGCCCTGGAGGGGCCTCTAGGGCCTAATTTGGCTTTGGACTAGAAACATCCCATTCTCTCGGGCCTTTGGAGTTGTAATTAAGCAGCCTTGTTAGAGTTTCAGCGGAAGGGTGTGTCCGTCCACGAGCTGTCACTCACAGTTCACCGTTTCCCTGGCTGGTCAAGCACCACAGTTTATGCATATGGACTCTGCGTAATAAAAGAGAGAGAGAGACAGAGAGAGACAGGAAAGGGTTATATGTAAATTTCTCCAGTGTAGAAATGTGGATCATTTAATGTATACATTTAAGAACTAAGATTCTTTTCTATAAATATATAAAATTAAAGTTCCCCTACATTGGTTTCTTTAAAAATAAACTCCACAAACTACCCATTTACTAACCTTGTAGATCCTTGGTCCCCACCCCAGTGCTAACAATCTTAACGCTGTCCATTAGGTAATCTCATGCTCATTTAGACTTAAGAACTACCTGCCTAGGGCAGAGCACTTTCACTTTAAATAACAGTTAAGTAAATTGCATTTCACTAATCCGTGCTGTGATATAATCGCATAAGTGAGTATCAGGTAATTACTGCTTAGACTCTAAGGACTGAAGAGCACTGTTGTTCTTGCAGAAGATATGAGTTCGTTCCCAGCACCCACACACCTGCTCAGAATCTTTTGTAACTCCAGTGGTAAGGCACCTGATGGCTCTCCTGGCCACCTTGGGCACCAGGCACACACACACAGGTACATGCAGACAAAGCACTCATAATAAAAACAAAAATAAATCTTGAGGATTTAGACTCTATTAATAGTTCTGTTGCCCTGCTTGATTCTTAAAGCTCAGGGAGCACGATTTTAAGCATTTCTGCGTGGTGCTGAGGTGGGCCTCAAGACCAGTGGTAGTGGTCTTTAATGATCCCTTGACTCTTTAATAGAGGGAAAGGTATGGAAATTAGAGTTCTGGCCCTAAGTCCTTCTTCTCTTTGTTGTCATTGTGATATGTTGATGTCTGAGGTAGTTCCCAGGCCCCCAAGACTGCACAGGAGTATTAAACTTTTCTTGTTCAACACCATACATATATAGGTAATTAAATACACATATTTTGATGAAAGATTCATCAGGCACATACTCCAGTCCCATCGCCCAGGTTAGAACTCTACAAAGTTAGCAGATCACTCGCTTTCTCTCTCTCCTGCCTGTGTAGGGTCACGTCATGAATGTGGGTGAGATTTTCAGAGCAGCTTGAATTGGGCCACTAAGACTATTTCAGGGCCAGCAAGATGTCTGGGCAGGAAATGTACTCACTGTGGTAATTGATGACTTGAGTTCAATCCCTGACACCCACATGGTTGAAGGAAAGAAACAGCTACTGCAAGGTGCCCTCTGACCTCCACACACAGCTATGGCGCATGTGCATACACATGTACAAAAAAAAAAATTAACGTTGCTCTTTTTTGGTTGGGGGAGGTTGGGAAGAATCTCTCATAATGTAGCCCAGGCTGGCCTCCTCTTCCCTATGTAGCTGAGGATGGCTTTGAACTTAATTGTCTTGACTTCACCTCAGGAGTGCACCACCATCCCCAGTTTATGAGCTAGGCAAGCACTCTATCACTGGAGCCACATTCTGCCCCAAGAAAAAAAATAAAAATTTACGAGTATTTCAGAGGCTGCTGAGAGAATGCCCATTGCTTTTTTTTCCTTCAAAATAAGAGTTTGTCTTGGAGTTTGCCCTCCTTAATATTAAAAGAAACAGTACATTTATGTTACCCACAACAAATTGGTTATAAGAACAAACTAGGCTAGAAACTGTTGGTAATAAGTAGTGAAAACGCAAGTGGATGTGCTTGTTAAGTCGTTCCAGGAAGCAGAGTGCAGCTGCTGTCCCTGACGTTGGTTATGTCAGAAAAGAGCAGCTCCTTACCCTGCGGCATGATCCAAGCACATCCCTGACAGAGTCAAAGCTGGTAAGCCTTGTTCCCAAGCTTTGTTTCCCACAGTTGGCCTTGTTCCCAAAGAGTTGTTTGTTTGTTTGTTTTCCTAAGCATAAAAACAGTAAAGACATCACACAGGGAAACAACCACCTGCAATAGGGTTGGGGTAATGCTTAGGTTAATATTTTGACATCAACATCTGGAATCTTATGCTTCAAAATAAATCATAAAATGCAAAGTGGGGAATGTGTGTTGAAAAGTTTTAGGTAGCTTGTAAATTCTGTAAGCACTTGTCTTGGTTTGCTTCTATGTTAACCGTGATAAAACACTGCCCAAAACCAGTGTAGGGAAGAAAAGGGTGTTTCTTCCTTACTCCATCACTGGGAGAAGTCAGCGCAGGGACTGGGCAGAGACGGAAGCGGAGCCACAGAGGAGCAGTGCTCACTGGCGTGAGATTGTTTCTCTGCCTCTCATACAGCTCAGGCCGCCTGCCAGGGATGGTGTCACCTCAGAGCATGAACCTTCCTGCGTCAAATTAGCCATCAAGAAAATGCCCCATTGGCATGCCCACAGGCCGGATGGAGGCAGTTCTCCAGCTGAGACTCCCTCTTCCCAGGTGTGTCAAGTTGAAAACCAAGATTAACAGTCAACACATAAAAATAAATAAGTAAATAAATAAAAAGTCAAGGGTTTGGTGTAATTAATCTCAAAAATGAAAAAAAAATGAAAAAAAAATGTCCATGGAAATGGAAACAGTAGTCCTACGTAATAAGTATTGATTTCCATATCCCATCATTTAATAGATAATTCAGTCAATATTCACTTAACAACCTATTTTTTATTTAACAGAATAGTCTGACTCTGCAACAAAGGGACCAAAACTACAGCAAGTAGTTTTGCTTGATGCAAGTTTAGTTTTCTTTTAAATGTTAATATTGTGAGGTGACCCACAGCAGTCTAAAAGATAGCAAAGTACTTAAGAGAAGTGGGTAGTTCCAGCACCCCACAATCGCCACCCTGACCGTGTGACCAGAGCTGGCCCTGAAAGGGTGTCTATCATGGCGTCTTTAGGTGATGAGCAGAGGCTGTGCGCATCATTTACCCCACCTCTCATTGGTACAGGCTCGTCATGTGGCCAGGCGTGCATCTGCAAAAGAGGGCAAAGTGCAGCTCAGCCGCCAGTTTCTCCTGCCCCCGCTCCCCAGTTTAATGTGGACTACCTGTTCCCTTTCCTAAGAGTTGACGGTACTATACTGAAAGAAAGAAAGGAGACGATTGTCTCTGTCTTCAAACATACGGTCCTTTTCCTGTGCAGAGAAACCCCCAGTCTGGGTGGTTTTTGGGGCTCGTTTGAGCTCAGACTGTTTTTATCCACTATTCTCAGTGGCTGTACTTGAACTCTGTATCCCTCTTGGGGTGGCACAGAGTTCACAGTTCACTTTCTACCAGGAGCTGCTTTGGGGACCCAGAGGCTACTCTAGGTCATGAGCAGTCTTAAGTTTTATAGGATTGTTTTGTGGGATCTTGGCAGTAAGCGTATCCCTCAAGCACTTCTAGTCTCTTGACCTGTTTGTCAGAAGGTTCCCACGTAAGCGCAACCACACCAAAAGATTTTTACTCCTGGTTATGGTTTTTATAGCTCTTGAATTTCCTCTTACTATGTATTATTTCCTTTAGACTACGTTTTATGTTTGTGTCGACCTGTGGGCTTTTACAGGTGTGTGTAGGTGCTCATGGAGGCCAGAAGCATTGAGTCCCTTGCAGCTAGAGTTGCAGGTGCTTGTGAGCGGCCCACTGTGGTGCTAGGAGCACACTTGGGTTCGCTGCAGCCGGAGCAGTACACACTCTTAACTTAGGAACTCCCCTCCTGCCCCTACACTCCAGTTTAATGAGGACTGTCTTAATACTATCCTTAAAAGATCAGCCTGACATCAGAAGGACATTACATCCTTCACCTGATCTGTATGTGTAGACATGCTAGAAGCAATTTCTGTTTCCCATCATTTAGTTTAGGAGCAATCTCAGACTGCAGTTCCTAGAAATTCATTAAATTCACATTGCAGACTCTGGATGGAAAGAACCTCTAGCCGGCTTTTGTCTCTTATATTAATGCTTGCAAACCAGATAGCACATCCTGACTTCATATCCCTCCCAGATGACATCCTGAAATCAGTGTGTCTGCTTTAGCTTTATCACTGTGATAAAATTCCTGGGGGGAGAAAAGCCAGGTCACCGGAGGCCGAGGCAGGATGATTTCTTAGTATGAGGCCAGCCTGGTCTACAGAGTTTCAGGATAGCTAAAGCAACACAAGAGAAATCTTGACACAAAACAATTAAAAATTGTTTAAATGTCAGCTCAAGTGGAGGTATAGTAGTGGCTTTAGAAGTTTTACTCCTTGGCTATTTGATCCTGTTGTTCTTATATAAGAGAACGCCTCAGGTCAAAGGAAACTGTATACCACAAGGCAGGAAGTGACTAGCTTTCTTCCTTGAGACTCCACCTCCCATAGGTTGTACCATAGGTTAGCCTCCAAGCCTCACTACTGAGATTCTGTGATCTAGATCCAAACCACAGTAGTCAGCAAGAGGCAGGGAACTCAGAGTGCCGCCACGGTTTTCCCACTGTTCTTGGTTATAGTAAGTAACAGCTTTCCGGTGTGTTTACAGGACGCCAGCCCTCTTGGCCTGCAGTCAAGCAGTGGGCAGTGCCAAGCGTGACATGTCCTGTGGATGTAGCTCCCAATTTCTTGACTAATTTCTCAATCAGGGAGCAGGTTGACCTGTTCTATCTAACAAATAGATCCCAGAACATACCCGCTCAGACAACATAGTGTCTCTTGTTTGATCATCCAGACTAGGCAGGTGGGCTGGAGCAGGAGGGTTGTGCTGTTGCTAATTCTGTGAATTATTAGGAAAACCAGCTCTACCATTTTGGGCCAGATTTAAAGCAACCTTGGTTAGATATTAAATACTGACCAAGAAATGGATTTTCCACTTTTTGGGGAAAATTCCCCCAAATTTTCCACTTCACCATATGATCAAACAAGAAATAGTCATCCAAATCTCTCAAGCATGGTGACAGCCATTCTAACCAGTCAGCAAAGAAACAAAGAAGACGCCTGACACAGACCTCCGGCCCCCTCACCTGTGCATAAACACACGTGCACCACAAAGTGCCTCCTACCACATGCACTGCACACATGTGTCCTCCTACCACATGCACTGCACACATGTGTCCTCCTACCACATGCACTGCACACATGTGTCCTCCTACCACATGCACTGCACACATGTGTCCTCCTACCACATGCACTGCACACATGTGTCCTCTTACTACATGCACTGCACACATGTGTCCTCCTACCACATGCACTGCACACGTGTCCTCCTACCACATGCACTGCACACATGTGTCCTCCTACCACATGCACTACACACATGTATCCTCCTTCCACATACACTACATACATGTATCCTCTTTTCACATGCACTACACACATGTATCCATCTCTCCACACACAAAGAAAAGTCCCAATTTCCCAAGAGAAAGAGCAGTAGTATCAAAAAGAAACTCAGTGTTGTAACTTTAATTTTTTCACACCTTATTGTTAATGTTGGCTCTTTAACCTCCCTGTTAGCCCACCACCCACCAGAGGTAGTGGAAAAGAAAGGATATGGGGAAAGTGCACCTGTTTAGAAAGGTTCTTTGGAGCAACTCTCATCTGTGTTGTCTGGAAATCGGCAGTTCAGGTTAGCAGCTCAATCCATTCACAAACACTTCACAGATACACCAGCAGTCCTGTTCTGCAGATTCAGGTTAGCAACAGTGGTGACATGACCTAGCAGAGACAGCCAGGCCTCAGCCTTGGCTCAAGTCAGCAGGAGGGACCAACAGGAACACCAGGAGTTCTCCGCTGTGCCTCTCTGAGGAAGTGAAGATCAGCAAAGGCGCGAGACTCACAAGTGTCGCACAGCCAGCTGCACCAACAGGCCGGGCTCCGTCCATCTCTTCCATGGACTCCTATTTATACATCTCCAAACAGCCTGTCTTGCCTCAGCACGTGCATCCTATCAGCCCGTGTCCTTGGAAATGGCAACAAACTGCAGCACTCCACCAGACATTTTTGGTGCGTTTCTGTCTGTGGAGTCCTGACAAATGCAGCTCAACTACACACTGTAATGCGGACCAATACATGCCTGTCATTGGCAAAGAGTCCTTCATCCCCTGGCCTTTCACGTGCTTGCTTTAGCAGAAGAACATCCTCTCCTGTGTTTGCTTCAGTGAAACGTTCCTTCATGAGTCTGCCTTAGCCTGTCACACCTCTGTACACTTAACGAAACATTCCTTCACATTTGCCCCAGCAAAATGCCATCCAGCTGACTTTTCCAAAGAACCCTCAATGTAAAGCAAAGACTTTTGACAAGGGTGGTCTCCATCTGATCTGAACCTGTGACCATTACATTATACGTGAAGGAGTGCACTCTGGATGAAATATGATGCTGTGCTGTGGCTGTGGGTTGGTGTGCCCTGTAGGTCTGTCGCGGCTGTAACGAGGCTGTGTATTGACTGGAAGAAAGATAGCAGCATAGGCAAGGGCTGTATATAAGACTCTGCCTGCTTAGAAAATACAGCCGACGATTAGCAAATGGATTTCATGTAACTAAAGAGTTTCCTACACAACAAAAGAAATGAGTAAGTGACAGCCTACAGAACGAGAAATGACTGAGGGTTCACGTAGAGACTCCTAACACCAAATGCCAACAAACAAATGACTCTGTCTGGTAATGAGCAGATAGTTCTCAGACAGTGAGAACTACAAATAGTTGAGAAATAAAAATAGTCAATAAAAGTGGAAAAAGAAAGCATCACTATTGTTAGCATCAGAACAATGCAAATTTAAAACTTGATCGATACTCCATCTCTCCTCAGTTAGAATAGAAGTAACATCCAGTCCTGCCCTAGACACAGAGGGGACCTCACACACTGATGTGAGGACGTTACACACTGCTGGTGGAGTGAGAACTAGCCCAGCCACTTTGGGAATCAGTATGGAAGTTTCTCAGAAAACAAAAAAAGTAGACTGACCACGTGACCTAGCAATACCACTTGCCAGTGTTTACCCAGAAAAGCCAGGGTTAGCTCATCACAGAGTCTCAGGCACACCAGTGTTTGCTGCAGCACTGTGCACAGAGCCAAGTTATAGATACACCCTGGTGTCTTATCAATGGAAGTATGGGAAAAATGTGAATTTTTCAGACATAAAAAATAATGGAGTAAAGTTGTTTGCAGAAAAACAGATTCAACCATATTAAACTAATTGTCAATCTCAGAAAGACACATGCATGTTTTCTCATTTGTGGGTCCTAGTCTTTGTAGATGTAAAGCCATCTGTGTACAGATGACATGAAGTAGACATAAAACTGTCTAGACAGCAAAGGGGACTATGGGATGGGGGAGGGGTAGAAGAGGGTAGTGGGTATGGGGGCCTGTGCTCTAAGAAGGAGCGGCTCAGCAGAGACTCTACAGTTAGCAGTGCAGGAGGAGCCCGAGGATGAGCCTTCTTGCCTCAGTGGGCTTGGCACGGAGTCCCTGTCCTTTCTGTAACTGGTATTTTAGAACTATTAACAGTCCTTTAGGACCAAAGCTTTCTGTCCCCTTCGGTGTCAGCTGCAGCTACCTTGAGTATTCAGACACAATCGCCAAAATTGTTTATAGATTGGAAAGTACTTAGAAGCTGCAACAAAGTGTCCAAACTGGGGACTTCCCAGGATCTCCATCGCTCCTTACCTCACTTCCTCTTTCCTGGAGTTAATGGAGAACCTTTCCTGACTAGGCTACGAAGGCAGACAGTTTCTAGACTTCCCATTTTCAAGATCAGTGAGTTTATGTTGATGGAAGAAGGCTGGAAGTTGGGAGAAAGTTTCTGAATTGTTGGCATATTAAGTCTTAGAGAGGGCTGGAGAGATGGCTCAACAGTTAAGAGCACTGATTGCTCTCCCAGAGGTCCTGAGTTCAATTCCCTGCGAGCACAAGGTGGTTCACAACCATCTGTAATGCGATCTGATACCCTCTTCTGGTGTGTCTGAAGACAGCTATAGTGTACTCACATACATGAGATAAATAAATAAATCTTTAAAAAGAAAGTCTTAGAGAAGTAATTTTTTTTAATTCTAAATTATTTAATATTTAAAAGTAGAATTTAAGGCTGGGTGGTGGATCAAATACCTTTGATCCCAGCACATGGATGGCAGAGGCAGGCTGATTTCTGTGAGTTCAAGGCCAGCCTGGTCTAACACAACAAGTTCCAGGACAGCTAGGGGTGCACAGAGAAACCCTGTCTGGAAAAACAAAACAAAAACATAAAACAAACAATAAAGAATTTAAGTAAAGAATACTAACTTACCCCCAAGGAAGTATGTGCTATGTTTTTAAAAGTCAGTCAGTCTCTGGCTTCAGCAGTGCACGTCTTACCCTGGGGGCTGGTAAAGTAGAGCTATGCTCTGGATGAAAATGTCCCAAGCACTGTGCACCTGGAGTGGCTGCTGCAGTCCCGGCCTTGGGGGACTGCAGCAGCCACTGATTTTTATTGTCCTTATTTGTAAATGGAGACCCTTCAGGGTGAAGCCTGTAGGAGAATAGAGGGGCTTGTGGGTAATGGAGTCACTTGGGATTCTGATTTCTAGTTTTCTGATTTCTGCCTTAGTCATTAGTCATGTGACTGAGACTCCACCCAGTGCTTTCTAGAGAAAAGGAAGTTATGAAATTATAAATGTGTAGGTCTGAAATTTTAGTTACACAAATTTAAGTGATTAAACATGTTGTTCTGAGTAGGAATCACTTGGGAATCAGAGGTGTTTGTTCTGTGACGCCAGAAAGCGTAAGGATAGGAAACCAGGATACTGTGCAATGAAACATCGAGTACTCAGTCTGTAGCTTTGGGTCCGAACTGAGCCATTGGCAGCATTTCTTTGAGAATCTAAAGAATATTGAGAAGAACAAGGACTGCAGCTGTGCATGGGTGCCATCCACGTGTCCCTCAGGGCTTGTCCTCTGTGCTGGGCATTGGGGGCCACACATGCCCAGAACAGTCAAGGACTCTATGGCCAGGGCCTTGCTTCAGGCCCTGGGAGTGCACAGTTCTGTTCCCGCATCCCAGGTTGTGGACGCAGGAGAGGCCACAGTATCTTAGTCTCCATGCTGCTCACTATGGAAACCCTAAATCTTTCCCATATTTCCACAAGGCTTACAGTAGAGGGATAACCAGGGCTTTCGGAAGCTGAGTGAGGAGGATACGAGCAAACGGGAGGGAGGAAGGGAGGGAGGGAGGGAGGGAGGGAGGGAGCAAGCAAGCAAAAGCAGTTGAGCTGAGGTTGGGGCCACAGAACACTCTGGAAGCCCTGGGAGAAAGAGGCAACACAGCCGCAGCTGATGGAGCTGCACAGGCCCAGTGGACAGACCCTCACATTACACACCCCCAGTTACCTAGGAAGCTCCTGACTGTCCTGGTGTACCACATGGCTTATTGGCCATAAACAAGCATGTCTTAGCTTCTGCCCTGCCCTCAGCCACCGCACTGTGACAGTGATGTCATGGTGACCTTTATACACCCTCAACTTTTTTTTGTTTTGTTTTTGTTTGTTTGTTTGTTTGTTTGTTTTTGGCTTTTTGGATTTGGTTTTCTCGAGACAGGGTTTCTCTGTATAGCCCTTGGCTGTCCTGGAACTCACTCTGTAGACCAGGCTGGCCTCGAACTCAGAAATCTGCCTGCCTCTGCCTCCCAGAGTGCTAGGATTACAGGCGTGCGCCACCACCACCTGGCCAACATCTTTTGTAACAGCATTAACTGCAGAGTATTTGTTAATGACCTTTTTTTTCTTAGTTTGGTGAGTATGGTGGAGATGCCTGTGTCACAGCAAGGTCATAGAGATCAGAGGACAGATAGTCCATTTTCTCCTTTTGCTTTGTGGTTCCCAAGGGTCAGACTCTGGCCATCAGGATTGGCAGTAACCACCTTAGCTTGCTGAGCCATCTTACTGGCCCTCACTTTTTTGTATTGCTAAATTAAAATTTTGAAAAAATAATAAGTGGAATTGATCTCATGTATGCATTTGAATGACTTGAGAGTTCTAAACAGTTTAGTCCCATACCGATTATGCTTAAACAGGTCTGTAGTGAAAAAGATATTGCGTGACATACCCATTGCTGTGGGTATTGGGATCTGCTGGCTTTAGAACTATTTGGTCACATAAACATTTTGAATTCACTTTTTTCGCTCAGAAAATTATTTCCCTTACACAAGAGATCTTAATTTTTCTTCATTTTTGGACCTAGCAGTATTAATGGCATAAGGAGTTATTTTCCCTTCAAGAAACCTGTGTAACGTTCGTGGGGAGATCCTCCTTGCACATTTCACTTCTTGCTCACTTAGCTCAGGCCCCTGCCTCCGTCTCTTTATTATTTCTTTCTGCATTCAGGAGATATTTTTTCCTGAATGGCTTAAGATGCCGAGAGAGAGAGAGAGAGAGAGAGAGAGAGAGAGAGAGAGAGAGAGAATATGAATATGATTTTAAAACATACATGCCACTTAAGCACAGGTAGGAAACAGTCTCCTCTGTGGGTCCCTTTCTTGCCTAGACTTCTGTGAACACCTGGCTTTTTCCTTCAGGATTGCGTGTGTGTGTGTGTGTTTGTGTTTGCACGCGTGTGCGAGTGTGTGTGTGTATGTATGTGTGTGTGTCGTCTGTGTTGAGAGTCAGAGAGCAAAGTGGACAAGGGTTTGATCAATAAAGAGGCAAGCATACTAGGTATCGGATTTTGAAAACAGACAAGAGAGCAGTCAAATGGAAGCGAATGTGACCTTCGCTGACCTCACAGCTGAAGCCGGAAGCAGAGCAGTAGGATTGAGGGCCTCGCTATGAGGCCCTGGTCCTGTCCTCACACACTCCAGAAAGAGGTCTTGTGAGCCTCAGGCAGCCTCGCAGATGCTCAGGAGAGACACAGTCTAAACTTACCTTCATTGTTCTATAGAAGAAGTGGGGTCTCGATGTCCGGTGCCGTTCATAGGTCTAGTCACAGTGCTCATCTGAGCTGATAGTGATACAGGAAATCGGGGCTCTTAGTCTCATCAATAAAATATTTTAAGTATAGACTGAAATGGAGACGTAAATTAGCATGTAAAGCCCTGGAGCGGGCTAGCTATAACACCTCGGCAGCTGCTTGGAGGGCAAGTGGAGGAGAGGAGGGGAAGCGTGGCCTCTACTGCTGGCACAGTGGTCACACAAAGGGTGGACAAGGATCACATGGTGGGAGGGGGGCTTTAGAAGAGTAAGGAAGCCCAGAGTGTTGGGGGAAGGGCACTTAGAAAAAAAGGAAGGAAAAAAGTCATATCCCCCCCCCCATTTTGAATAATTCAGAAAGGTAGGCACACTTACTACCCTACAGGGCTGCAGTCTTCTAAGCCATGTATGGAGGTGGGGCCGGAATTCTGGGGAGGAAAAGCACAGTATCTCATTAAAGAACCAGTGATTCTTTCCCATGGCCCGAGGTGAGTTCCTGTCCCTGGGTTGGTACCCAGGCCAGAGCCTTTTCTGTCTGACATTAGAAGAGTCTTGATTATTATTTTGTGTATGTATATCATCCTAACACTTGGCATGCAACAGGTATGAAATACTGAGCTCAGCTGTATGGTTTTCTAGCAACTGTTAAAGAGCTGCAGAGTACTAGGGAAAAAACAATGCATTTTGAATCTGATTTTCAGCTTGCTTTGTTAGCGCCTTCGCACGTTTCTTCTGAGCCGAGGCTCTCATATTTCAGCCAATTGAAGCAAGCTCTATTGCTGTGAGGAGACACCATGGCCATGGCAACACTTACAAAGGAGAGCATTGAATTATTATGGGCTAGCTTTACAATTTAGAGGTTTAGTCTATTGTCATCCTGGGGGGAGACATGACAGTATGCAGGCAGACATGGTGCTGAGAGGAGTTGAGAATTCTGCATCCAGATCTGCAGGCAGCAGACAGAGAGAGGCACTGGGCCTGGCTTGAGCATTTCAAACCCCAAAGCTCACCCTCAATGATCCATTCCTTCCAGAAGGCCACACCTCCCAATAGTGCCACTCCTTGGTGACCAACTCATTCAAATCTATGAGCCTGTGGTCGCCATTCATATGCAAACCACCACACCCAAGTTATAGGAAGTTCTTGGTTTGATATTGGTAATGTGAGTAAATGGTAAACTAAGTATCCTTGGTCTCCCTCCAGAGTCAGCATGCCATTTAGAAAGTAGATCGGCTCACCTTTTCAAAATGTCACATTCTTTACATGTATGTACATATATTGAAGTTAAACTGCTGTTTGGTTAATAACCTTTTCACTTAGAAAATGCTTGCTTCAAATGTCTCACAGTCTCCCAACTTTTCCAATTCCAGATTAATCCATGGGGGACAGTTACTGAACGGGCTGGCAGGTCCGACTGTCATGAATGCGGCCCCGTTCCTCTCTACAACGTGGTTCTCTGCTGACGAGCGAGCCACGGCCACAGCCATCGCATCGATGCTGAGTTACCTCGGTGGGGCATGTGCGTTTCTCGTCGGGCCCCTGGTTGTCCCAGCTCCCAATGGGACGGCGCCCCTTCTCGCTGCGGAGAACAGCAGGGCTCATATTAAAGACCGAATCGAGACTGTGTTATATGCAGGTACGTTGGAGATTTTTTTTTTCCTTCTTGTATACTTTGGTTTCTGTTTCAGTCTCTGCTGTCTAGCTCTGCCGTGCCAGATCACATCACCAGGGACCCCTGAGGACCGACAGATACCCGTACTCAGATGCACTTTCATCCGATATGCATGTTTGAAACAACCCTTCCTAAGAAAGCACTAAATGTAATGTGCTCTTGCTACATGGAAAAGTCTTTGTGAATTTTACACTTTTAATCCAGTTATAGTAAAGCACTCTATAGCAGATAATCTTGAGTCTTCTCTAGACATGGTGACTATGTAGAAAACTAAATGTCATGCTCTCCTATTCAGCCCGGTTTCTCCCATTATTGGCCACATTCAGTAATGGGAGAACGGCGCTGCATTCATGACAGTTGGACCTGCCAGCCTGTTCAGTCACGGTCCCCCATGGATTAATCTGGAATTGGAAAAATTGGGAGACTGTGAGACATTTTAAGCAAGCATTTTCTAAGTGAAAAGGTTACTAACCAAACAGCAGTTTAACTTCAGTATATGTACATACATGTAAAGAATGCGACATTTGCACTTTATTAACCCCGATCTCGTATAGTTTATTCTTTGTTGCTCTCCATGTCTATTAATCATACTGACCTTTCTGAATCCCAGTGCCTAGGCAGAGACAAGTATACATATTTAGCAAATGAGTTAAAGCAACATTCAGCATAATCTAGTCCCTTATCTTTATCAACTTCATTTCTTACATCTATTCCCTTGTTATTTTGAGTCAAGCCTTATACTCCACCTATTAGATCTTTCTGGGTCTTCCCCCATTTGCCTGATTCTTGCTCCTTGTTTGTAGATCTTTGCTGTATCTAAGGCACTGTGCTCAGCCCTAAAAACTGGTGAGATCAGCGTGGAGACCATTGTAGTACAAACAGGCACACAAGGTGGGGACCAGACTCTCCCAGGTATAGGGAGAAGTCGAAGGGTTAAGGGAAGCTCTCCCAAGAACACAGTAATGAACGACATTAGGAGGGTCATAAGCATTCACCAAATATTCGCACAGGTTAGGCATTCACACAGGTTAGGTCATGCATACTCGTCTGGCTGGGCACAGGCTCAGCAGTGCTATAGGCCAGTAAACAGTCACAGAACAGAGTGGGGTGCCGTGCTGAGGGCTCTGAAGTTGTGAGGTGGCAGCTGCATGCTTCCTTAGATTGTGGGCGTGCGTGGGACTCCTTAGAGATGTAACATCTGACCTGGACCCTCAGGGTGAGAAGGAGGTAGCAGAACCCCAGTGGGCAGAAGCGAATGTAGAGAGAGAGAGCCTGGGGCTCTCAGACGACTGGAGGCATAGGGCGGTTCAGATCCAGTGAGCATCAGTAAGGCCGGATGGGAAGCCTCCAGGACAGGCCCGTGGACAGACCACACTCTGATGTTCGTGCCGAGAGCTACACGATGAGATCTGCATTGCAGAGTTTGCTGTGTAGGGAGTAAAACCGAAGTCATGAGGAGAGGAGGACCTTTTCATTTACCTTACATTTACCTGACACTTTCAGTCGCTTCCTTTCTTATTTCAGTTGCTTCCCTGTCTCCTTTAGCTTCCCTGCACAGTGCGTGAATTGTCGTCTTCTCCATCATATCCTATCCTTTCCAGTCTTCTCCCATATTCCTTCTTTCTGCGGATGTGCTTGTTAGAGTCATCTGAGGCTGCTTTAGAATCTCTCCTACAGGGCTTAGGTGGACTTTCCCATGGAGTAACTTTGTTCATCTCTCAACCATTGGGGATCTGGCACAAACAGGGCGCCTCTGTGCATCTTTGTTCATAGCGCGCCTCCTACTGGTGGCCTGAAGAATTTAAGGGTGCGCACGCCCAGCCTCTGCTCTGGGCTGGTGAAAGCATCGAATTTTGCTGTCTTTGTTGAGCTAGGTATTAAAGAAATAAGTATTGACTCTTGTATCATGGGTAGCACTTCATTTTCATTTTTTTTTCAGAATTTGGGGTTGTCTGCCTAATATTCTCGGCCACGCTGGCTTATTTCCCACCCCGGCCTCCTCTTCCTCCCAGTGTTGCTGCTGCGAGCCAGCGGTTGAGTTACCGGCGGAGCTTTTGTAGGTTACTGAGGTGAGTAGACTGGGGCATTGTGAGGCTGTCGGGCTGTGGCTGCCATCAGTTATTCTGTGTGTATGTGTAAGGGATCTGTCTGTCTGTCTGTCTGTCTTGGGGTGGCACATGTGCCACACAATATGCATGGAGGTCAAAAGGACAATGAAGACAGTTCTCTTATCCACCTGGTGGGTTCCAGGAATCAAACTCAGGCTGTCAGCCTTGCTGGCTGGGCAAGTGCCTTACCCCCCAAGCCAACTCTCCGGCCCCTGGTTCTTCTTCTTCTTTTTTTTTTTTTTTTTTTTTGGTTTTTCCAGACATGGTTTCTCTGTATAGCCTTGGCTATCCTGGAACTCACTTTGTAGACCAGGCTGGCCTTGAACTCAGAAATCCGCCTGCTTCTGCCTCTCTAGTGCTGGGATTAAAGGCGTTCGCCACCACTGCCCAGCCCTCTGGTTCTCAATGTTCAAGGATAATTTGATCAGTTTATTTTCAGCCTTAATCAGATTGTAAGTCATTCATGCTAATATTAATTAAAATACTAATTATTTAATTTTCTATCAGAAATATATGTTGAAAACTTACCCCACACCAAAATGTCATTAAATTTTGCTCTATCCATATTCCATGTAGACTAATATTTAAATTTTAAAAAATATTTTAAAAAATAGATCTCTTAACTTCTATAAATAATTTCTGTTATATAGAAATTTATATCATATAGTTTATGAAATTATAGAATTCTCGTATTTGCTATATTTTTTCCTACTATTTGGGTTCTTTATTGTGTGTTAACACATTACATAGGCGCTTGTCAATACAAAGTAATAAAATGATATTCTTTATCATCTAAAACCATCTCATTGGAAGCTTACTTCAGCTCCTCACCCCCAAGTCTGGTCTGTGTAGGTGGCCGCACTCTGCGGTTAGCCAGACCTCCGTCCTTGGTGTTCCTTGTGAGGTTTTAGTCAAACCTTTGTGCTACGGCAGGCTTCCCTTTAGCTTTAGGTTTAGTTGGTTGGTTGGTGGCTATTTTGGGGGCTATTTTTGGTTCTTATACCTGTACCTTTTTTCCAACCCTTATTCCACCTTAATCCCTTCCAACCCCCAACAACTAGATAGGAGAGAAAGGTTAGAGGGGAAAGGGTCATAGATCTCTCCAGGCTCCTTCCTACTCATTAGGGTGGTTGGGTTCCTTGGAGCCGGTCCAATCTTTGGGGTCAGGACATCTCCAGCTTCTTGTCAAACCACAACAGCAACCAAGAGCATCAAGGGGAGCAGCAGCCTCTCAGAGCACCTACCTCCCAGCCCCCTCAGAGCTCTCTCACTTATACCAGCTCCAGAGTCCCCAGAATTCAACTGTCTGCAGCTGACAAGTATCATGCCCCTCCTAGAGCACAAGGCAATCATGGGTAATGGCCGTGGACAAACTGAAGCAGCTTTATATCCCGCACCAGAGATTAAAACAAAAACATAATCACATAGTGTAACCGAGTTTTTAAAGAACCCAGCCTTCTCACTACAGTTGGTTGTCCGTGGCCCTGGGATTGAGGCGGGCCTGCGCAGGAGGCCAGTGCTCCAGCACTGAACCACAGCCACAGCTCTGGCTTCTGTCTCTGTTTTACACGACCTCCCTGCTGAGGGTAGTCCTCTGGTATGTGGAGAGCTCTTTTCTCAAGTTGTGTCCCCACTGCTCAGTAAACAGATAGATGGCCCTGGGGGTTAGCCAGCCACCTTTGATCCACCCATCCATTGTGTGCCTGGACTGCTTCCAGCTCATTGCTGCCAAGACACAACTGCCGCGATACCCTCCTGAACTGAGAGAGTCCCATAGATCTGAGTCTTTTTGGAGAATGTGCCTGCTGCTGCCTTGTCAGGACATAAAGTTCTCTGTGCTCACTTTGCCAGGCATTGCCAGACAGATCTCAAAAATGCCCAGTGGACGTCACATTATCGATAGTTTGTAATTATCTGACTTTACCCCTGTAACAGCTGTGAGCTATGTTTTATTTAATTTACATTAGGTGATAATTAATAGGTTTAGACTCTCATCCTATGATTTGTGGCTTATTAGGTTTCACCTACTTAAGTCACTCTCCACAGCCTTGTCCAGTCTTTAATGGTAGTCCTTAAATGGTTTGCATATTTTAAGTATAAATCTCTCATCCATCTAAACATTTTCAAGTATCTACTCCTGGTCTGCTGTCTGCCTGATAGTTTCGCAGTTTTTAAAATTATTGCCTGTTGGTTTTTTCTTTCACATCTGGGTTTTTATCCCACCTTAGTAAATGCTGCTGGCAGCTGGTGGAGGAGGGTGTTCTTCCAGATGCTGAGGGGCATCTAGAAGCATCCCTGGCACGTGGCTGGCAGTGCCATCTCACCGTGTGTAGGGTTTCTGTGTCAGTCTCCATGCTCCTCTGTGCTCCTCTTTGCCTGGCCAGGCGCTGTTAGTCTTGCTATCTCAGGACAAGGGCTTCGGCACCAAGCCTTTTTAAAGGGTAACTTGACTTTTTAAGGAATTTTGTTTTTCATATTTCTTAAGTTTCTAGGAAAAAATACAAGCAAGATTTTAGTTGTGACTACACTGAATTTATAGATACATGTAGACTGAGAGTAGACTGTCCATCTAGATTATTTCTGTTCTCATGCTTTGGTTTAAGATTCTCAACCACCCCACCCCCTATCCACCCCCCCAACTCCCCCCACCCACTGCCACTCCTCTCCCTTCCTCCCTGTCTCTCTTTGTTTCATATTAGTCCCTGGCCTTCCTGGTTCATTCCTAGATGCTACCTGGGTTTTCTCTTCTTTTTTTTTTTGTTTTGATTTTTTTTTTTTTTTAAGATGGTGTCTTGATTTGTAACACAGGCTGTTCTGGAACTCAGGGCCCCAAACTCAAAGTAACGGTCCTGCCTCAGCCCCCTAAGTGCAATATAACACCTAAGTATAACACAGCAAACACTGAGGACTTTAAGAACTATAAGTGAAAGGGCACTTGGGCAATATCTTGTTTTGTTGGGGTTTTTTTAATAACTTTAATAGTATATATTGATCATAATCTTTCCCTTCCCCAGTTCCTCTTAGGTTCCTACCCCCATCCCTCCCCACCCAGCTTCGAAGTCTCTCCCTAAAGGCAAACATGCCGGCATGGTGGCGCACACCTGTAATCCCAGCACTTGGGAGGCAGAGGCAGGCAGATTTCTGAGTTCGAGGCCAGCCTGGTCTAGAGTGAGTTCCAGGACAGCCAGGGCTACACAGAGAAACCCTGTCTCAGAAAAAAAAAAAAGAAGAAAGAAAGAAAGTCAAACACAAAGGAAAAGAAAGAACAGAACCACGGGGTCAGTTTTCTGTTAGCCAGTTATTTCTGAGCATGGGGCCTGCTCCAGAGTGTGGCTGATATTAACCATTGTGACTCCACTAAAGAAAACTGATTTTTCCCAGCAGACATCATGTACAAAGAGCTTCTTGGGTGGGGTGAGACTGTGTCCACTCCCCTCTCCAGGCTGGATTTTGTGTATATTGAACCTGGGCAGGTCTTGTGCATGCTGCCTCGGTCTCTGCGTTTGTATGTGCCTCTGACCTGGTTCCCTGGTTCTGCTAACTCGGGCTCTTACAGTCTTCCCACCTGCTGACCTTGAGGGCAGGGCTTCGATAAAATCATCCCATTTAGGCCCGAGTGCCACAGAGTACAGCCTTAGAAAAAATTAAAGTGTTAAAGAATATCAAGTTTATTAATAAGTGGGCACACGCTTCCTATTCTGTGTTTCAGTTTCAAAATGACTTAAGTATTTCATAGTTTAAATTCTACATCTTAAATTTGTGATGTTTTCTTTTGCAGCAATTTGAGGTTTTTGATGATTGCTCTAGCATACGCAATACCCCTTGGTGTGTTTGCTGGCTGGTCTGGAGTTCTGGATTTAATTTTAACACCAGTGCATGTTAGTCAAGTAAGTATTTGTATCTATATATGTTGTCAGTATTTTAGCTCATTTAATTTATAAATAATGGTGATAAGTTTTGGTTTTGGCTTCAAAGATTAGGTAAAGTATTGTCTAAATCATTGTTGCAAAAACAAGATTCCTCTGGGACAGTTGAAAATTTGATTTTTTTTTTAAAGATTTATTTATTATATGTAAGCACACTGTAGCTGTCTTCAGACAATCCAGAATCTCATTACAGATGGTTGCAAGCCACCATGTTGTTTCTGGGATTTGAACTCAGGACCTTTGGAAGAGCAGTCAGTGCTCTTAACTACTGAGCCATCTCTCCAGCCCGAAAATTTGATTTTTAACATCAGCGTGAGTTTCGAATTTCTTTGGCTGCTGTTAATACTGATAAACAGAAGAGAAAAGGCCTTAGTTTTAGTAACTTCATCCTTGGCCAGGCGGTGGTGGTGCACGCCTGTAATCCCAGCACTCTGGGAGGCAGAGGCAGTTGGATTTATGAGTCCGAGGACAGCCAGGGCTACACAGAGAAACCCTGTCTCAAAAAAACCAAATCCAAAAAAAAAAAAAAACAAACCCTCCATCTTTTATCCTTGTGCATCATCTGATATATTGCTATTCTAAGTACTTTCTTGTCTCAGAATTAGGAAGCTTCCTTTTATAAAACATAACTATGGGCTCGGTGAGTGAAACCACGATGATCTGAGTTTGATATCAAAACCCACATAGTAGAAGGAGAGATCTGATTCTACACACACTGTTCTCCAGCTGCATTTACGAATGAGTACACACAAGTACACACACATGCATGCAGGCGCACACACACACACACACAGTCTGTTGAGTCTGTTTCTTTAAAAGTTACAAAATTAGGGCTAGAGAGATGGCTCAGCAGAGGACGCAGGTTCAGTTCCCAGATCCTACACAGCAGTCAAAACCATCTATAACTCTAGTTTCAGGGCTCATCCGGCTCCCTTGGCTCTGCACACATGTGGTGCACGTGCTTGATAGCAAACACACGTCCATGCTAAATAAAAATCAATTTTTTAAGTTAAAAAATGACTCATATATCTTTTTAATGAGCTTCATTGTGTGTTTGTTTGTCTAGTTCCTTGGTTTCCTGGCAAAGTGCACGTCATGGTTATCTACTCCCTGGTGGTGTTATTAGCCCTCCAGGACCATGTATTCGAGATAGTAGTTACCCTGAACTTCAGTGTCTTCTCACATAGTTTTTCCTTAAGTACGTCCATTTGCTTCTGATTGAATGTTTCTTTTCTGAATATTCTGTTGGTTTATACGTTCATCTTTATTTTCTTCAGTTTTCATCTATAGGAAGGAGTTATTTTGCTCCTTTTCCTTTTAAACATAAAGTGCCTCAGAGTATCTGTCTTAGGGTTTTTACATAGACACCGTGACCAAGGCAAGTCTTATAAGGACAGCATTTAGTTGGGGCTGCCTTACAGGTTCAGAGGTTCAGTCCATTATCATCAAGGCAGGAGCATGGCAGCATCCAGGCAGGCATGGTGCAGGAGGAGCTGAGGGTTCTACATCTTCATCTGAAGGCTGCTAGTAGAGTACTGGCTTCCAGGCAGCTAGGACTAGTTACTCCCTGGGCCAAACATATGTAAATCATCACCCTGTCTCTGATTTCTCAGCTTTTAAAATATATTCTTTTTAAGGCTACTTAATTTTATTTTAAAGTATGGATTTCCCATCCCATCCCATAAGTTTATTAAGTAGTACTCTCATTATTATTCCATTTGAGTTTATGGCCACACCATTCTGAATGTATTTAAACTCATCATTATTATTTAATTTAAAATATTTCCAGAATCCATTGTATGTGGGGGGTGTTTTAAGGACATATCCTGTTTTCTTTTACAAGTATAACATCTATAGATTTTAAATTCTGTTTAGAAATTAAAATAAGATTGGTAGCAGGAATTCAGGGTGACCTCAAGCTTACCACATAACTGAGGATGCCCTTGAACTCCTGATTCCCCGACTTCACCTCTGGAGTGCTGGGTCATAGTCACCTTGTCACCAGGCCCCATTTTATGAAATGCTAGAGCGCTAACTCCAGGCTTCATTCATAACTGGCAGGCACCCTCCCAACTGAGCTACAACCCCACCATCATTCTTCTTGAGGTTTGCAGGACTCTGGATCTTGTCTCTTCCTTTTCTAGAAATGTTTAGCCAACATCTCCTTAAGATTCATGTTCTCCACTTTCTCACATGACACCATGTTACACTTTTATGCTGCATTTCTGATCATGCGGCGCCTAATCACGTGGCATCTCTAGCTGTATGTCTTACACCTTAGCGCTGCATTCTATCATTTTACCTTTCAATGCTACTGACTGGATGTTTTATCTGTCATTTTTCCAGCTCAAAGTGTCAATCTTTAGCTGTAATGTACCATTAAATTCATCTGAGTTTTAACTTGATTGTGTTTTTTTGAGTGATAAATTTTGATTTGTTCTGTTCTAGTGTACAGATTTCTTTTTTTTTTTTTTTGGTTTTTTGGATTTGGTTTTTTTTCGAGACAGGGTTTCTCTGTGTGGCCCCAGCTGTACTGGAACTCACTCTGTAGACCAGGCTGGCCTTGAACTCAGAAATCCGCCTGCCTCTGCCTCCCAGAGTGCTGGGATTACAGGCGTGTGCCACCACCGCCCAGGCTTGTGTACAGATTTCTACAGCCATACTTACCTTTTTCACCTCCTAGTAGTATTCATTTATGGTCTGTACCTCAGCCCCACCCCACCCCACCCCAGCCTGTTATATCTGGTGCGCAGTCATAGCTCCTTGCTGATTTACTGTGACAGAGACGTCTGGATGAGTGTTAGGCACAGACCATGTAAACAGATCACCCGGATGGCAAGAGGGTGTTATTTTTTCCTCCAAAAAGAATTGTAAGGATTTGTTGGTGTGTTTTCTCGAGGAAACCTAGGAACTGCTTTAGTCTGATTTCAAAGACTGCGACCATTTAAATCTAGACCATTGTACTTCCAGTGCCCCCTCCCTGCAGTGCGCCTGTCAGGCTCCCCAAGTCAAGTCTGTTTTCACATGGTCCTCATCCTACAGTGAGCCCCAACCCCATATCTTTTCTTCCGTAGGTGAATAAGATGAACAACATGTCTGTCCCTTAAATACATGTTCTGAAATTAGCAGACACCCCTAAAGAAAGTCATATACCGACGCCCAGCCTGTCTCTCTGGGTTCTCTTCTGCTCTAGATCATACTCCCATAACTCTGCCTTCCACCAGGCTCTTCCGGGCCTCAGATAGATTTCCTCCCAGAGCTTGTAATTCTCCACCACAATACCAATCCAGATTACCATGTGTGCCTGTCTCAGTCCACACCATGTACTTTAACAAAATACCTTAGACTAGGAAATTGATGGTAACAGAAATTTATTTCTAATAGTTCTGGAGGCTGGGCAGTCCAAAATCAAAACACTAGCAGGTTCCATATCTGCCAGATTCCCTTTCTGCCTCCAGACGCTCCTTTTCTGCACCATCACACGGCAGAAGACGAGGCACCGCTTCTTTTATAAAAGGCCCCTCTTCTCTGTACTGTCTCACCAGGGATTTGGTTCCAACACATGTGCTAGACCATAGCTGAGCCTTTGCCACAAGGCAACCACTTTCTCCAGTTTTGGATGGCAGTCATTCCAACTGTACTCTGTTCTAATAAGGAAGTGTGCAAGTCTGTTTAAATGATGCCGAATTTTGCATATCTCTAACTAGTATTGCAAATCCTAAAAAGCTCTTCCTGGTATCTTTCTATGTTTAAACTCAGAGATACAGAGTCCAGGATCACACCAGATATTAAGTCATAATTTAAAATTATGCTTTAACTTTTAATTAACAAAGGAAAAAGATCATAACTGGCTTGAAAAGACCGGCCTCAGTACAGCTAGGCCGTGCATCCTTGCCTGGTACACAGTGCCATGCACCCAGGGGGCGGATGAAAATGTGTGTGGCTGTGCTAGAGAGACAAAGGCTCAGTGGGTAAAGGGCTCCTCACAGGAGCTGAGGACCTGAGTGTAGGTCATCAGTGCTGAGGCTGAGTCTGCAGACCTGGTGCTCCTGCAATGAGAGAAGAAGGAGCAGGGGCATCTCCTGAAGCTAGAAGGCCATCTTACCTGGCTCAAACAAAGTAAAAGGCAGGGTGGGGCCAGCACCAGAGGGTGTTCTCCACATGGACATTAGGACATGACCACACACCTACACAGTGCTGTAGAGATGCAGGCAGTGATGACAAGCGCCCCAAGTACATGGGCTTGAAGGCAGGGAAGAGCTAAAATGGGAGAAGCGTCCTGAGATGGGACCTGCTCATGCTTGGTGAGCTCTTGCTGTGCACTGCTTACCAAGCTGAGTCCTGCAGGTCAGAAGACACTGACCAGAGTCACGGAGCCCAGTACAACAGGAGCAGGAATAAAAACAGCTTCTGAGTTCAGCTCCTTTTTTCTCTGTCTACTTGTGCTCATCAGACTTGTAAGTGACAGCATATTTGATAGAACAACTTAATAGGAAACAAATATTGCTTTGGCTATGGTTCTATAGATTCTAGTCTATGTTGGCGTGGCACATTGCTATGGGCTGAGGGACACCGAACATCATGGTGGGCAGCGAAAGAGTTCAGTTCCCTTAGAGAGGCGCCCAGGACAGGATACAGTCCCTAGGGACATGACCCCAGTCACCCTCTTCCTCCAGGTAGGCCCTACCCCCTAAGGCTTCCCAAACTGTCGGGTACTACCAGCATCTGGGGACCAAGCCGAGTCACATGAGGCCTGGGGTATGTGTCGTATCCGGGTCATAATACCAGCCTCTTCCAAAGCCCCACGGATCTCCCCATCGCTCCTCCCATAACTCTTATCACTCAGTACAGTCTTACGGATGGCCAGATGGTTTAGCAACCAATTATTTTGTAGGAGTTTTGTGTATGACAACTAGATTTAAACTTCTTGAGGTCATGGACCATTTTCTATCCTTTCTTACTGAGAGTTCTTAGCATTAGGCAGTACTAGACAATGCTAGTGTATAGCACATGCCTGAAAATATTTAATGGTATTGTTTTGTTGATTTAAACCTTCCAATAAAAAGTAATAGATGATAAAATAATCTAGATGAATTGTGTTCATTAGTCACACATGAATCCTTTCATTTTATCCATTTTCTTAAATATTTCCTAGATTTGTTGCATTTAGCTAGCTGTTTAATATGACTGAAGAGGATTTCATTTAATTTCTCCTTGGCTGCAACATGCCAGTCTTGTATTAATGTTATTGTATTAATACACTAATTAATGTGTTAATAACAAGTCTGCTACTTTGTTAACAGGTAGACGCTGGCTGGATTGGATTCTGGTCCATAGTTGGAGGCTGTGTTGTTGGGATAGCTATGGCAAGGTGAGAGATGGCATATCAAGTTCATGAGTGGGTGGTGGGGATGAGAAGCGGGCTTTCCAATATGAACACTATTTAGGAAAAAGCAGAAGAAAGGCCAGCAATGGCCGCCTGTTGGGAGTCACACGGCAGAAGGATTCCAGCTGCAGGAAGCCTGCTTTGGAGCGGTCCCTCCCAGAGTGCTTTCCGAAGGCAGGAAGTGCATTTCCAGTATGATTAAACTCTTCTCTTCATTTTATTTGAAATGTGGTCACATCCTCAGATGGGACCACACCAAAAAAATGATATAATTTTTAAAAATAATTAAAAAGGTAAAGCAGTAGTTAGCAAGAAGACACATGTCAAAGACCCGTGTGTCAGAGCATCTCTGGGCACTTGTGGGAAGGCAGACCCCGATTAACAGGTGTGTTCCTGTGATTATCACTCTGTGATGAAAGTATCTGTAAAGGTCTCCAGTTTCCTTAAACTCTTTTTCATCCCAACCCATTATGAGAGCAAATTCTTAGAATGAGTTAGAAAAAGAGAGGGTTCTTATTTATTCCAAACCCAGAAATCTTAGGAATAAAAACATCACTCCTTCCTGTGACTACATGTGAAACTACTCTTGGTGTTTCTAAAGGAAGAATGTCATTAGCCCTCCAAGCCAATACATCACACCAAGTCCAGCCCATCTGTTTGCCAGGAAAAATCGAATCTAACTACATACTTGAGGAGATCAAGAGGATACATAAACCTCTCAGTGTCCGATACAATGTGCTTGGCACGGGACAGCAGTGTAGACCTTGCAGTCCAGGGTGATGCAGGAATGACGTCACATCCAGCTCACTTTATTTGGGGTTTTGTTGTTGTTTTGCTTTGTTTTGTTTTTGTTAGAAAGGCATAGAATAAAATCCAAAAGCTAAAGGTTTGAGCTAAGAAATCCCTTTGACTTCGAAACACATTGTCCTGACAATTCTGTCAAGAATCATTTACAGTCTTTCTGTAATAAATAATAATCCTTCATAAACTCAGAATTCAGACCAAGCATTTATAGCTTCTTGGGGAAACATCATGTTGGACAGACATTTTCATCAGGTTGTGGGATCTGTCCAGAGTATGTAGAAGTGCTCCCTAGATGAGAGCAAACCTTTCAGTAAGCAAGTAGTCCGTTCTTCCCACCTACTGCGGTGGCCGCTCTCATATCATAGTCACATAGTCCAGGAAATACCAACAACCACGATCAGTCACATATCAAATAAATGCAGGAAAGGGAGGAGGAAGAGGCAGCAATGGCTAGTATTGAAGAATTGCAAAGAACACCTGCAGAGAGTAGACATTACAGTCTTAAAGGCAGAATGGAGAGGACACGGTTAATGTCATACTGTGGACATTTCTGTAATAGAAATAATCCCAAAGGATAGAATTGCTATATTTAGGCACAGCCAGAGCTGATAGGAAGAAAAGCAACAAATGGAAATGGGAAGAGAGATGAAGGGCGTGGTTCTTAGTTGATGAGGATTCAGGAAAAGGGCAGTGAGTTTTGAGAATCTAAAATCCTGTAAAGTTCCCAGCTGGCTGAGATAACATCCAGCGTCCTCCCTACCCCCACCCTACCCCAGACTGCTCTTCAGGTCTCATTGTCTGGCCCAGGCTGGCCTTGAACTCTCTACCCTCCTACCTTGGCTTCCTGGGTGCTGGGATTATAGCCATATGTTGCCACAGCTTCACTGTATTCTTGCTCTTAGAAAGTCTACAGTTTAGTTATCATAAGACGTGAAATAAGCAGATAATTTCCAGTGGAGGAAAAAGCTGAGTGGGATCTAAAGCAGAATGCAGGGGAGGACTTGAGTGAGCATGAAGGGCCTTGTTGAACAAGATCTGGATGAGCAGAGGGGGAGTGGACCACATGAGGGCCTGCAGGGTTAGTGTTACCAACAGAAAGGCCTCTACAAGGAAGTGCCCAAGTTACACCCTGCTATGGGAACCAGCCTTCACATGGATGAGAACAGAACACAGTTACCCAACTGGGCAAAGGGGCTTGTGTGCAGGACAGGGCCGGGTCCTGATGGAGGGGGGATGCTCCAGAGGGGCTTGTGTGCAGGACAGGGCCGGGTCCTGCTGGAGGGGGGGGATGCTCCAGAGGGGCTTGTGTGCAGGACAGGGCCGGGTCCTGATGGAGGGGGGATGCTCCAGAGGAGCTTGTGTGCAGGACAGGGCTGGGTCCTGATGGAGGGGGGATGCTCCAGAGGGGCTTGTGTGCAGGACAGGGCCGGGTCCTGCTGGGGGGTGGGGGGGATGCTCCAGAGGGGCTTGTGTGCAGGACAGGGCCGGGTCCTGCTGGGGGGTGGGGGGGATGCTCCAGAGGAGCTTGTGTGCAGGACAGGGCCGGGTCCTGCTGGAAGGGGGGGGATGCTCCAGAGGAGCTTGTGTGCAGGACAGGGCCGGGTCCTGCTGGAGGGGGGGATGCTCCAGAGGAGCTTGTGTGCAGGACAGGGCCGGGTCCTGCTGGAGGGGGGGGGATGCTCCAGAGGAGCTTGTGTGCAGGACAGGGCCGGGTCCTGCTGGAGGGGGGATGCTCCAGAGGGGCTTGTGTGCAGGACAGGGCCGGGTCCTGCTGGAGGGGGGATGCTCCAGAGGGGCTTGTGTGCAGGACAGGGCCGGGTCCTGCTGGAGGGGGGATGCTCCAGAGGGGCTTGTGTGCAGGACAGGGCCGGGTCCTGCTGGAGAGGGGGGATGCTCCAGAGGAGCTTGTGTGCAGGACAGGGCCGGGTCCTGCTGGAGGGGGGATGCTCCAGAGGGGCTTGTGTGCAGGACAGGGCCGGGTCCTGCTGGAGGGGGGATGCTCCAGAGGGGCTTGTGTGCAGGACAGGGCCGGGTCCTGCTGGAGGGGGGGGATGCTCCAGAGGGGCTTGTGTGCAGGACAGGGCCGGGTCCTGATGGAGGGGGGATGCTCCAGAGGAGCTTGTGTGCAGGACAGGGCTGGGTCCTGATGGAGGGGGGATGCTCCAGAGGGGCTTGTGTGCAGGACAGGGCCGGGTCCTGCTGGGGGGTGGGGGGGATGCTCCAGAGGGGCTTGTGTGCAGGACAGGGCCGGGTCCTGCTGGGGGGTGGGGGGGATGCTCCAGAGGAGCTTGTGTGCAGGACAGGGGTGTGAGTTTTGGAAGAGCCAGCCTTGCACTTCAATGTCCGCTCTAAAACAGAGCTAATGTGTATTCATTATAAAATGTTTAAAAAGTATAAAAATAGAATAAAAGTCAATTTAAAAGTCTATTCTGTGAGCTGTAGACTCCAAACACTTTACATTTTATAAGAGGGAAAATTATTATAAAAGTAACATAAGTAACACAAGAAAAGAAGGAAAAATATATTCATAACTGGCTTTTAAAATTATGCAGTGAAAATTCAAGAAATAGGTACTTAAAGAAAGTATGTTGCTAATTTAAACAATGCTGAGAAATCTAGCTGGGATTAATTTGATACTGTTTTGTTTCAGGTTTGCAGATTTTATCCGGGGTATGCTGAAACTAATTCTTCTCCTCCTGTTTTCTGGGGCTACACTGTCATCCACGTGGTTCACCCTGACCTGTCTAAACAGCATCACCCACTTGCCTTTGACAACAGGTGAGCACAGGTTGCTTTTGAGCTTGGGGTAAATATTTTCAGTTCACAGGATAGTATGCCTCCTGATGGTAGGGCCTGGTCCTGCTGTCTACAGTTGTTTTACAGGATAGTATGCCTCCTGATGGCAGGGCCTGGTCCTGCTGTCTACAGTTGTTCCGTATACAAGAGGCAGGCTGTGGAGACATCTCAGTTGGTAAAGTGCCTGTGGGTAAGCATAGAGATCCGAGATCAGATCTCTGACCTGTGTAAAATGGTGAGGCCGAGAGGCTAGCGCATGGCCCAGCTTTTGCAGAGGGCTCAAGGTCAGTCTCTGACGTGCGTGTCAGGTGGCTCCAACCACGGGGAGCTCCAGCTCCCGAGGATCCAACACCTCCAGCCTGCAAGGGCAGTTGACTCGTGTACATGCCCATGCCCATACACAAAGCCTTAGCATAGTTTTGTTGTTAATGGCTCGGGGCTCAAATGCAGATAGACAGGATGGCCCAATGAAAGGACTTCAGGCTCAGTGGAAAACCCTGTGTCAAAAAATAAAGTGGAATGGGATTGAGGAAAGACACCCAAAATCAAAATCACCTTCACATGTGTATAAGCTTATGTACATGAGCAACTGCACACATATGTGTACATGCCTCCTGTGTGTGTGTGTACACCCAGATGAGAAGAGTCCAAGAAATAATTGAATATTTTGCATAGGGAAGTGTCCTCTTTACAGTGTCTCATATATCATGGAAATGCTTTGCCTGCACAGTCTCCAACCTGGCCCGGTGCCTTATTTTATATGGAGTCATCACATTTTCTGCATAAAATGTGATTTCTGGTCTCTGGAAGCTGTAGCCACCTTACACCTTAGTTTGTGTAAATGACCAGAAATATTTATAGTTGCTGTTATTTCTGCTATTATTACTGATGTAAGCTCTGAGGTTTTCCTATCGTTGCTGTAGATTGTTACAGAAATGTAATGGCTCAACAGCAGCACAAATTATTACCGTACATCCCTGTGGAGTGGGAAGAGCTCTGCCGTGGGTGTCTGGTCTAAAAGCATCATGGGGACTGTTGGGAAGAGTCTCTTCCCTCTCCTCTGGGTGATGTCAGCCCGTGACCTCACTCACAGTTGCATCTGGTCCCTCTGTCCTACCTCCCTGCTTTCAGGGATTCTTGACTTACATTGGGCCCACTCAGATAATCCAGGATAATCTCCCAATTTCAGACTCCAGTTATTAGCAGCCTTAATTCCATCTCAGGCTTGATCCTCTTTGCCCTGTAAGGTAACACATGGATAAATTTGAGAGACCGAAACATCAATCTTTAGGGGAGAGAGGCATCATCTCCCTGCCTAGGGTCTTGTCTGTATTTCTGTGATGGCTTACTAAGGAAGGCAAGGAACTCCGACTATGTCTTCCTCTCTTCTAATAAAAAGATTGCTTCAGATGCAGATATCTTACTTATATTGTAAGTAAGTTTAGCCACAGTGGATTATGTGCTCAATTATAGGATTATTTATTATGAAGTACATTGAGGGATTAATGTCATACCAGCATTTGATAAGTAGGAGTAAATAACAATCTGAAGGTTTTGCGGGGCCCCTTGCCCAGCGGCACGTGGTTCCCCCCTGCCCAGTGTAAAGTTTCTGCACATCCTACTTTACATCTCTGCGTCTGGTATTAGAACCAGGGTCTGTACACCAGCAGCCCTGAAGAACAGCCACATTCACAGGGATGATAAGCAGTCGGGCAAGGTTGGCAGACAGAGTACCCCAGGACATTCATAGGGGCGATACTGGGTGCTGACATCTACTGGACTCCAGTCCAGAGAAGTTCCCAGTGTCAGTAGACGGGTGTTCATTCTGATGATGTCATAGCTTTGAGAAGCTAGTTGATATCTCCACAGAGCTGATCTAGAGCAGGAAATGAAGTGGCAGTAATCAATATGATTGGGAATTGGCACTCTACAGTTGCCCATCAGATGCACATACCTGTAGTATTGTGGTCGTCCTCTCAGTCTATGGCTGCTACCCTTTAAATGGCTGCTGAGTTGTCAGGACGCATATCTACTGAACTGCTTCCACCTAAGTGTGTGGTCAGCACAGTCATTAGCTATTTATTTTGGCCTTAAAAACACTGCTAAAAATGGACACCATACTAAGTCAGCATTAAGATCAGAGGTGGTGGGCTGGCATGATGGCTCCAGGGATAACCATCCTGCTGTCCAGCCCCACAGTTCAGTCTCCAGGACCCATACATATATATACTCACAATCAATCAGTCAATCAATCAATCAATAATAGTACATTTATTAGTGTTTTTTTAAGATTGAAAAGAAAACCAAAGAGCTTTGGGTTTTTTTGTTTTTTGTTTTGTTTTGTTAAAATTTAATAAATTCCTTCCTAATGCTGGAAAAGTAGAATGCTTTTCTCAGCCCCCTCAAACTCTGAAGCCTAGGCATCCAGTGTAACAATTAGACCCTGAGTAAAAACCTGTGACTTGTTTATTTACCAGTGTTCCTACATGAGGTTTCAAACAATCAGGCAAGTGCTCTGAGTCAGATTTCTTTTTAAATTGACTTAATTGTATGCATATGGATATTTCACCTGCTGTATGTCTGTGTACCACATGCATGCAGTGCCCATGGAGGCCAAAAGAGGGCGACAGAACCCCTGGAAGTAGAGCTGCAGACAGTGGTGAGCCGCCATGTGGGTGCAGGGAATAAAACCCAGGTCCTGGAAGAGCAGCGGTGTCCTCTGCTGCGCTGTCTCTCCACCTCACTCGGCCAGATCCTTTTCTTTCACGCCATTCTGGAATAGTCTGTACTTGTGCAGCACTCAGATGGAACCATTTTAGTTTACAGCTTCCCTCATCCATGCAGTCACATGCAGACTTTTTACAGGATTCCATCTAGAAGTCCACATGTGTGAACTTTAACAGAACATAGCCGTGAGGGCTTAATGACAGCGACTGGTTGTTCATTATAAGACGCAGCTGGAGAGCTCAGGTAGTGTCGTCTCAGTGGAGGCATTAGGGGGCACTTTCTTAGCTTTTTACGACGGCTTTTGCTTGGATTTGTATAGTGAGTATACCTTCTATAGTCAGGGACCAAGGTGTATTTAAAAAGTGTACATCATTTTAGTCTCCCAGGGATGACCTGATTAAGACCACATTTTCCAGCCTCTGGTTGACAAGAAGTGTGCTAGACAGGAAGAGCAGAGGCAGACTTCTAACATAAATCAGGACTGGATGGGAAGGTTGAGTTCGATGTTCCCATCTTAACCAGGGGCGTGCCCGCTATACTTACGTCATGATATTTATGTACATTTTACTGTTGTTTCCACTTGCAAGTCCATTTTTTTAATGTCACTTAGTTCTTCCTGAAAGATGGTTTTTAACGTACTTACAGCCTAGGTTAAGAAGCAGCTCGTGTCGGCTCCCCTCTGCAGCCTCATGGCCTGTCTTGCTTCATACCGAGTAGCACTTAGCGGGCAGCGCGCTAAGTGTACCTCGCCCTCCTTTCCAGCCTGAAGATCTGAGCATGGATGTGTGCCTCATAAATTCTGTCCCCAGCCCTGCCCCTGCGGGGGAGGGGAGTGCATTATCTCATCCTGAGCCTCAGGAGATAGAGCTGTCACTCTGTCATTCAGCACAAGCTGTGGGGAAGGCAAAGGGGCACGTTTTAATGGAACAATGGGGAATTTTAATAAATCTATCACAGGTACTCCCTCTGCCTTTGTAAAAACCTGACCTAATTCTTTTTAAGTGAAAGAGGTTTCATGAAAGGGAATTTACTACAAAATCTAATTATGGACAGATGTAGACTTTGAGGTTGATATTTAAAGTCAATGGAAAGTTCGTGTTTCTTTATAGTGGCCATTCTTAGTCAGGAAATGTGTAATCTTTCTTTCCTAGAATGTTTAGTGTTTTACTTTTATAATATATAAGTCAGGAGAGTCTGTGAAAGACGCGTGAGACAGTCGTAACTACAGAGCAGCACCGTGTCTATAGCAGAGCCCCTAAGATATCACCCCAACATCTCGCCTGCCTTTGTGTCCGAGCACTCCAGTGTGTCTGTAAGGGCCGAACCATAAGATGGCACAGTCCTCAGAGCATCTCATCACTAAACAAGGCGACTGTGTACACACATCTGTGGACACAATAAGCTAAAAGCTAGTTAAGTTTGCTTGCAGCACTGTCTTATGACAACCGTCATTAGTCTTTGTGTAGTCCACGAATCTTGCTATTGGAGTTGCCACCTCTGCAGAAGGAAAACTGGGTCACAGCATTGTCTCTGAAGGCACAAGGCTTGATAGATGCACTGGCTCACACACAGACTCGTGGAGGTTGTCAGCACTACGCAGTTCTTTCCCCTTAGGAAAACTTAGTGTTTAAATTTTCATTATTAATTAACTGTCTTTACAACAGGATGAATAAATAACCTCATGACTAGATAACGGGAGAGCTTCAAAATCTAGAGGCTCTTGCTATAAACAACCGCTGCGAGCACATTACTCACCTGATCTGAGAATGAGATGTCTAGCCCTGTTAGCCACAACTCACGCAGTCATTTTTTACTGTATGGATGAATGCTTGCAAAGTGGCATTTTGAAAAATGCTAGCGCTTTTGTGTTGAGTTTGCTGAAACAATACAATTTGACTGTTTGACAGAAGTTGCCTTGGGAGCCATTATTCATCTAATTTCATCTCTACTTACTACAATGTGCAATGGCGTTACCCAGCAACTCCAGAGTGAGAGGGAAGGGAGGTGCCCTACTGGGCAGACACCCCTTAGAGCACAGGCAGCGTCTGTTACCTCGAGGAAGGAGGCCTTTCTAACTGTTTGAAAGTTGGGCAGTGTGCACAGGCCAGAGAGTAAGCTGCTTTGTGTCTGTGTGTTTTGACTTTATTACAGTAATGACTCCCACTTTAACAGCACATAAAAAGCGAAGGTGTTCGCGTGCCCCTCCAGTTATGCCCCATTTTAATAGCATGCAAAAACTAAAGCATACTCATGGCCCCTCAGAGCACAGAATATGATTATAAACATTTTTAAAGAAATAGGTGACTTGAAGCTTTCAGGAAGTATGATAAAGAGTAACTTAAAGGGACTCTCTCCCGGCCATCAGTATCGGCTACGAAACAGAAACTAGAAAATGAACCAAGAAGAGACTTCTGGGTGTAACGGTCATGAGAGCTGGGAAGGCCTCCCTGTATAACACTTAGCACACACGTGTGGAAACCCAAATTTGAACCTGCAGGACCCATGTCAAAGGCCAGGCACAGCTGCCAGCCTCACTCCACTGCTGCACAGGAGGCGGGAGGCAGGGACAGGGAAACCCTGGACTCCGTGAGCCAGCTCTCCGGGCCTGTGCCTGTCTCCAACAAGGAGAAGGGGCGGGCTAACACCCAAGGTTACCCTTACACGTGCACTGTGGCATACATACACATGAGCACGTGTTGCGTGCACATACAAAGGATGCTTTAAAAATGATTTCTTGAAGTAATAAAATGCTCAAAGGATCTAGTGAAGAAGATCATGTAATATTTATTTGTGGAGATGTTTAAGAGAAATAAGTCTTGGGCAGAATTGTGTTTCAGAAGGCAGTCAGTCAGCACTCATGATTTAATAGTACGCTGCCTTCTTCTGAGCCATAAATAATTTGGGGGTCTGGAAAGTGTCTGATAAACCTCCATGCTGGTATCATTTCACAACCAGTCTCCAGGCCCACTCTTTCAAGGATTATTTGTTGTGCTTCATTTCTGCAAGATAATTACTTTGCCTTTCAGCCATACGGAACTGTAAACATAGCAGTCAATTTTTATGGGACTAAAGTATGCCAGCAAAGAGGCTAAACAAGGGTGCCTGCAGATTAACAACACAGAAGGAAATCACAGTCACTAATGACATGGCCACAGTCCTAGTGTCCTCACCTGGGCAAGCCCCATGCGCCAAGTGCTTAACTTTCAGCATGTTGTGAGGGTTACAGCAGTGTCCCTTTAGGGAGAAGTGTCATGATGAGAAAGAGAGGTGCATCTCGGTGACAGAACAGAGAGCCAGGCCTAAGCAGGATCTAAAGCCCATTGCTTGTCTAGGCTGTGAAGAATGCCTGGCTGTCGGTATGGATGCGGTTCGATTTTTTGTTTCCAGGGTTTATTCTTATGGGTTTATGTGCATGTGCCTGTGAGTGCCAGTGCCCACAGACATCAGAAGGTTCTGGAATTCTAGGTGGTTTTGGCCACCCTGCCGGTCTTGGAGGCTGAATTCTGGTCCTTGCAAGAGTGGTTCATGCTCTTAGGCATTGAGCTTTCTAGTCCCTGAGGATGTGTTTTGAAGTCTATGTTCAGCCTACTCAAAATCTGTGAATGTTTCGATTTACTGTTGCTGTTACTTACTTCTGTCTTAATTTCCAAAGGGCTTTTTTTTTTCATTTATGAAGTTACTTTCAATGGGGAAACAGGAAACAGTTCTAGTAAAGGTCTAATCTGATCATTGCTGGCTGCCTTCCTCAGCTTTATCCTGAAATAAAAGTCCGTCAGTGTGCAGGTAAGGAAACTTACCTGTACAGTGTATTCTTGTCCTAAACCTAAGTCAGAGAAATTCTTAACTCTATTAAGATAATTCTTTTTTTTTCTGCCGCCCTCTTAAGATAATTCTTAATCATTTTTCGTTTTACATGTTATATCTTATTTCTTAATAAAAATGTAAACAAATTCTTGACTACTCTTGTTCATCTATGAGCACCATGAGAGTTTTGTGTTTTACATTCTGGGAAAAATCCTGCTACATGAGTTAAAACTTGTCTCTGATCTGCTTAAATGAACTTTGCCCATTTGATATAATTTATCATTTAGTAAATGAGCCTTGGGGCTAGAGAGTTGGCTCAGTAGTTAAGAAAGTGCTGTACTCTTGCAGGGCAGTGGCATCTCACAATTGTCTGTTACCCCAGCTCGGGTCGGGGTCAGGGGTCCACAGCCTCTAGCCACCAAGAGTGCTTGCACACTTATGCACAAAACCATACACACAATTGTAAATAATAGAAATAAAATGATGGGCAAATGGACCTCATGCTGGAGGGGTCAGTCAGTTGCTAGAGTGCCTGCCTAGTGTGCACATAGTCCTAGGTCCGTTCCAGCCCCACACATAAGGATATGGTGGTTCATGCTCAGAGGCAGGGGGATCAGAAGCTGAAGGATTTCCTCAGCTTCTTAGCCAGTTCAGGGACACTTGAGCAACTTGACACCCTGCCTCACAAGAAAAGTAATAATAGAAACATTTAAGTGAGACCTCTTTTGTAGCATCTCAGATGTACCTTTATCAGATAGCAGCATGCATATCTCCCACAGGGAAGGCCTTTTCCCATCTTACTGGTCAACTCTGGGTCCTAAGCCCTTGTTCCCCAGCAAGTTATAATCTATCTGGAGTAACAAGCTCTGCAGAGCAAGTCATCTCCCCTTAGTGGCCCTCAGCTTCTGGAGACACCTGCCATGTCTGGCCTAAGTCTTAAATTTAACCCACTCCCTCCCCTCAGCTCAACAGCCATATGTGCACACCACTGACCAACCTGCTTCCTCTGGTCTCAGCCTTCTCGCATATCAGCGTCTTCCTTAAAGCATTGCTAGGATGGGGCCTGTGAGACGGTTCACCAGGGAAAGACCCTTGTCTCGGAGTGGAGGTTGAATCCACGGAAAGGTGAATGGAGAGAACTGACTCCACAGAGTTGTCCTCATATACAGCAATACTAATAATAGCATTTTAAATGTGTCAGAACCCCTTAAACGTGGTTGTGAGCTGTCCAGGGGAAGGGAACAAAACTCTGGAGCATTCTTACTTAAGCACTGAAGCATCTCTCCAGACGCTAAATGTTTTTTTAATTAAAAGCAAAACATTCCTAGAACTGGTGTACCCACCTTCCCGCTGCACTCCCAGCCAGAGACCAGGCGGATGGCTGCTTATGATCAGACACGTGTTTGGAGAGTGGCATATAATTACCTTCCTCACTGTGCTGGAAATGGCTGCCAAGCCAGGAGATAGCAGAAGAGTGATCACAGACAGTCTGTGTACTGCCGGAGCCGCAGCCCGCATGCGCAGACAGTGTCTGTGTCCTGCCAGAGCCGGAGCCCGCATGCCATCAGCCACTGACAAGTGGATTTGAAGAAAGACGCAAGCTACATTTTCCCTCAGAAATACTTAAGCAGTAACTGTTGACCTCCTCTGGGGATGATTCCCTTTCTCTTCGTTTGTGGCCTGTGATGTTCTTCTGCCTTCGGCCCTGTCAACCTGTCTCTCTGTGCAGTCGCTTCCAGCTTTGGTGTAGAATACAGATTTGAGGCACATGCGGTGTGTATGAGTACGGTTAAATGAGAAATGCAGATGTTTGGGGTCCTTTGGTCTGACACAGTGGCTAGAGCCTGCACAGTATCATTAACAATGTTAGGTGGGCACTCAGGGAGGTGACATAGACATAAAAGAAGGAGCCATCTCTGCAGGAGCCCAGTTGTCCTTTACTCTGAACGGCGGTGGCCGGCTGTCCCTCCAGGAGAGTGGACTGTGCACAGGGCTCTGGGGTGCAGGCAGAGGAGGGAGCTTTGAGGATGAAGATTCCATTTGCGGGTTGGCTCCCCTTCACTCTCAAAGTGCTACCTACGTGCCAAGGGAGGGTTGGCCGTACCTTCCGCCCAAGGTCTCAGGCCCTTAACCCTTCACTGCCGGTTTAACAAGTTGGCTTGTTTGGATTTTGTTGTTGATGTTGTTGTTGTGGTTTGGTTTGGTCTTTGTTTTATTGTGCTTTCAGGACTTTAGTCACTTCAATTTAAGACAATTTATCTGCCTCAAAAAGAAATATGATCAAGTTTGGTATAGTGTGAATGCTGACTTGGAAGTGTCACAAAAGCTTCCAAGTGCAAAACTGCAAAGTTGCTGTGGACATATCTTCTTAGCTTTTTGTTGGGGTAACTTTGTTTACATTGGGTGAAGGTGTGTCTCCACATTTCCAGTGTTAACTCTGGACTGGCAGGAGCTAAATGCGGGCAAGATATTAGTGGTATCATTTTTTGGCCCATCACCAGCCTTATGTTTGCAAATACTTGTCCTTACACACGTGCACAGGTACCTGATGGTCAGACAGCCCTCTATACCTAGAGGTAATCTAGAATTGGATCAGAGATTTTCTCACTACCGGTTGGTTGTGATAAAGAGCCAATAAATAGCTGGGCAGGAATAGAGGGCAGAACTTCCCGGCAGAGAGAATGATGCAGGAGAAGAAAGCGGATGCAGGAGATTCAGAGAGCGGACACAGAGACGACAGACAGACAGACGAGCAGAGCAGAGAGAGAGAGGTATAGCCCTAGCCTTGCTGTGAGCTATGGGTTACTGCAAACGAAGCCTATGCTTTAAACCTGCATTAAAGTCTCTGCCAGGCTTTTTTCTGCTGAGAGGCCTGAGAAAGTCCCACCGTAGCTTTTCTTTTTTTGTTTTAGTTTTCAAGATAGGGGTTCTCTGTGTAGCTCAGGCTATCCTGAACTCATTCTTCTATAGACAAGGTTAGCCTTGACTCATCAGCTACTTCAGCCTTCTGGGTACTGGGATTAAAGACATGCACCACATGCCTGGCGGGAAGAGCATATCTTGAGTCTCATTAGATGTTAACTGCAGAACTTCTTCTTCTCTGAATTTTGGAATTTATTTTATCTTTTATAGACAAGGTCCCAGTTGGCTCAGGCTTGCCTCAAACTCACTAGCTAGTCAAGGGTGACTTTGAACATCTGATCCTCCAGGCTCCACTTCCAGACTTGGGGTTACAGTGTGCATGGCTGTACATAATGTATGCAGCGCTGAGGATCAAGCCCAGGACCTTGCCAAGCCAGCACCCCACCAACTGAGCCACGCCTACCTCCTCGCTGGGGTTTCTTTAGTAACTGCCATGCACCCAGGGCCGTGGTTCTCCACCTGTGGGTCACCACCCCTTTCACAGAGTCACGTAAGACCATCGGAAAACACAGATGTTTGCATCATGATTCATAACTGGCAAGATTGTAGTTATAAAGTAGTGACAAAAATAATGTTATGGCTGGGGCCCACCGCAGCATGAAGAACTGTACTGCAGGGTTGCAGGGTTGCAGTGTTAGGAAGGTGAGAAACACTGAGCTAGGAATGTGGCTATTTTAGTGGATGAAAATGTGTCCATATGTAGTTTAGCTGTTTGGTTTATATGGGGATGCTTTCAGGGGTATTATTCCATGTGTGCCTAACAGATATCCACTTTTAACTGTGCTTAGTACCACACGTGGCTCTTTTGCAGCTCAGACTGCAGACCCATGAAATCTTATTAGCTTTTTTGAAAAAAAAATTGCATCAGCAATTCACTTGTGTTTATTCTGCTAAATTACCTTGACGTTTTAATTGAAAGGCAGTTTATTATAATTTTAGTCTCACTATTCTAAAAAGTCATGGAAATATTTAATGATTGTGTTGTTTGAACCCTCTGTGATGAGCAGGAAATTATCTTGTCTACTTGACTTTGAATAGATGACACTCATCCACTGACTACATCAAGGCTGAAATTCAAGTAGAAATCAAATTCAGACTTTTTACAGTCAGCTTCTACAGTCTGCACGCTCCAGAACACTGGGGGGCTGTGTGTGTCAAACCAGTGCTCACAGCTGCCTTTCCCTCATTCTGATTAGGAAGACATTCAGTTAACTCTTCCCCGTGTAATTTATGTGATTCTTTAGTTTCTGCATTAGAAAGTGATTTTAGCATATCCACCTAGTAGTGTTTGTTTGTTTATTTGTTTGTTTTCTAAGCATTCTAAGTTATCATTTGGGTCCTGGACTGTACTGGTTCTTACTCTCCAAGTATTTCTCTGGCCCCATATAGCTTGTCTTCAGCCTTTGCACATACTGCAAACAGCATCTCAGTGACTGTCGTGAGTGGATCTGTACCCACACAGATAGAACATAACATCCCAGAAGTAGACTCTGAATCGAAGAGTCAGCACAGTGATTTAGGTTAGATATTTCCAAACCACCCACCAGAAGATGGTCTTCCACCAGAAGGTCACCAACAGTGTTTGACCACAGTAGGACTTTTACCTTTCCAGTGACAGTTCTTCAGAGACTCCTTGTGAGCGTGAGCCTAGAGAGCTGCTTGGCGTGAGGGTTATCTAACAGGGTCTGCCTTCTCCAAATGATGCTCTCCCGGGGAATCCCAGCTCAGCCTTTGTACCGAGCTTGGTAAAGATCTATGGACTCTGATGACTCCTTCCAAGACCTGTACCCAGTGCCCTCTGGCATATATTCCTTGTTATATATAGTCTCACTTGCCATGTCGGTTCTCACATTGATTATGATTGTAGTAAACATTATATTTTAATTCACCTGATTATAATTTCATGTAGGCATATAGCCCCTTCAAAAATGTAAACATAGATAGTATTTTTGGTTCTTTGTTTTGTTTTTTGGTATAGTTTGATCTGTTCTGTTTTGAGACAGGTCTCACTCTAGCCCATATTGTCTTGAGACCCTTTGCGGAGTCCAGGCTGGCTTTGAACTCAAATCTCCCGGCTCCACCTCCTGAGTGCCAGGTTTACAGTATAAGCCAGAATGTCAAAGAGGAAATATTTCTACCCTTGTTTCCTAAAAACATCTAATTCCATCAGTTTGTGATCCTAGATTAAGTAGTAGCATTTGCTGGTCCCTATGTGATGGAAGTTTTTCTTGCCATTTATTTCAGTACTTTTTTGTTCTAAACTCCTAGCTGATGTGTTCTTGGGTCGGTAGTTCTTTCTTCCCCCAGTTACCCAGTGGTAATCTGACCAATCAATAAATGATTGTACATTGGAAATGGAATACACTATAAAAGCTTCCAGTGACATTCCCCAGCGCGCCACACACGAGTCACACATTGAATGTTGTGTGATTGACATCCACCCAGTAGATAGTGAACACAGGTGCTATGTTGTGCTTTATTTTTACAAATCCCTGAGTGTGGGGGTGGGGCTGGAGAGGGGGCTCAGTGGTTAAGAGTGCAGTTGCTACTGAAGAGGACTGAGTTGAGTTTTCAGCACCTGTAACTCCAGGACCAGGGCAAGCCAGTCAGTACCTCTAGTGTCCTGGGCATGCACATACACGTCTTCAGACAGACAGACAGTCTCCCCCCCCCCCCCCTCTCTCCCCTCTCTCTCCCCCCTCTCTCTCCCTCTCTCTCCTCTCTCTCTCTCTCTCTCTCTCTCTCTCTCTCTCTCTCCTCTCTCTCTCTCTCTCTCTCTCTCTCATGGGCAACAGGAGGGTAGCTCAGCTTGCCACAGGCCTGACAACCAAGAAAGCATTTAAAGGTGGAAGGAGAAAAGCAACTCCCAAATGTAGTCTCTACCCTCTACACGAGCTCCGTGGGACTCACCACGCACACAGGCACATCATACACACAGGCACAGCCTAAAAAAGTAGAAAAAAAAGTTCTTGAAAACGATGTCACGTTTTTAATGGGGCCACATGGCTGCTTGTGTGGCTGTAAATGGCCACTGTGTCACCCAGAGGCAGGGCTAGGTGCTACAACATGTTGTTTTCTGGTCTGATCACTGTCATTGCCAGCCATCTACATTTTTAGAGGACATTTTAATTTAGAGTTTACAATCCTGGAACATGAGCTCAAGTGGGGGGGGGGGGGCGGGATTGGGGAGAGGCAATGAGGTCAGCCAGAGAAATCCGTTAGAGGACTGGTGGCTCTGCTCTCTCTGTCTGAGGTAGATTCTTAATGATTGGAGCCCACTGTGGATAACTGTGGTGCTTTGAAATGCCAGAATCTATGAACGATGTGTAAGAGATTTGGTTT